>NW_024062622.1:0-60695 GCF_006381635.1 Hibiscus syriacus | reverse complement strand
TTGTAGAGATTGCGAACAGTCTCGGAAAAGAAACCTTAAGAGGGTAGTCCATTGCCCATTTGTCCTGCCAAAACTGAATAAATTGACCATTCCCAACTCCTAGTCTGAACATGCTGCGGAAATAACAACCAAAAGAGTCTTCTTTAAAATAAGAATTCGCCACCGAGCTCCAAATCCAAGAAGCTTGAGCTGGGATTTTGCTATTGAACAATAAAGAAAAAGGATCAATATTGTATTTTGAACAGATCATTCTCCTCCAAACAGCATCCTTGTCATTAGCAAATCTCCAAGACCATTTCCCCAATAGTTCTCTGTTCATATTGCTAATATTTAACACTCCTAAACCACCAGCCTCCTTTGGCTTGCACACGTTAAGCCAACTAACCCAATGAATCTTATTTTCTTCGCTCCACCTCCCCATAAGAACTTAGACATGATTGAGTTGAGTTTAGAAGTTACTGGTGATGGAATTTTGAATATAGACAAGTAGTAAGTAGGAAGAGAACAGAGAACCGATTTAATCAAAACTAATCTCCCTGCCAAGGAAAGGGTGGCAGCTTTCCAACCTGCTAGTTTGTTGTTAAATTTTGAAACAACCGGATCCCAAAGAGATGTTGAATTCCGTTGCACCAAGCGGCAGACCTAGATACTCAGAAGGAAATTTCCCCACTGCACAGCCAATAGACGACGCCCACTCCTCTACCTCCTATGTAGCCGTATTAACACCAAATAACTTGCTTTTCTTAAGATTCAACTGCAGACCAGACATAACTTCAAACACTCTTAAAACCCTTTTAACATTTGAAATCTCCATTTTCGAAGCCCCACAGAAAATAATTAGGTCGTCTGCAAATTGCAGATGAGATAAGTTGAAAGCAGTCTCATTCCTCCCAATATGCAGACCAGAAAACAATCCATCAGAGACAACCTTTAAGAGCAAGACATTTAGGAGTTCCCCAACTAAGTTAAAAAGCAAGGGCGAAAGAGAACAGCCCTGGCGGAGACCCCTTGCCATAGGAATTCCTGAGAAGGTACCCCATTTATCAAAACTGAAATAGAAGCAGTAGTAACACATTGTTTTATCCAACTTCTCCATTTAGAACCGAAACCCATTTTCTCCATAACCTTAAAAAGAATAGACCAATCCACAGTGTCATATGCCCTTCTAAAATCCACTTTAAACACACATCCTTTGAGTCCCTTTTTCCTCCAAAAATCAATCCCCTCATTGGCTATAAGAGAACAATCCAGAATTGACGACCTGGAATGAAAGCAAACTGCATAGGGCTCATTACATCAGAAATGCAATTCCTTAATCCTCGAAAGACATTTTGAGAGGATCTTGTACAAACCTCCTACAAGGCTTATAGGTCTATAGTCATCTAATCCACCAATATTGGCCACCTTGGGGATAAGAGTAATGAAAGTATGATTTACTCCATGTTCCCAATCTTTTACTAAATAAAAGTTATGAAAGAATTTCAGAATATCAACCTTAAGAACAACCCAAAATTTCTTGAAGAAACCCATATTAAATCATCCGGGCCGGGAGCTTTGTTGCTATCACATGATTGTAGAGTCTCCCATATTTCTTCCTCCGTGAATTCTTTTTCCAGAATATTACTTTGCTCCACTGAAATTTTTGAAAAATTCATCTTCATATCTTCTACTTCCAAAGTAGAACTAGAGTTGTAAATTCCAAAAAAATGATCTTTGACACAAGCTTTGATGACAGATGGATCTTGAGTTATCTCTCCATTGACATTCAAAACATTCATGGAATTCCTCTTTCTCCTAATCAACGCACAAGTATGAAAAAATCTTGTATTGCGGTCCCCTTCTTCTACCCATCTAGCTCTCGATTTTTGAAACCATATTTGTTCTTCAATCTTATACAACCTCCATAATTCTGATCTCATATTGTTCAAATCTGATCCTGTGTCCCAAACATATGTACCTTGCCTCTGCTGCAAGTTCACCTCTTCCAAGTGAATCCTCTTTTCTAAATCTGTAATCTCTACAGAAGGAAAATGGTCTCTTTTCCCCGCCCATTGTTTGATCGACAGTTTAGTGGATTTCAGGATAGATAGAATTCTTGCTTTCCTCTGATCAGACTTGCATTCTTTAACAGTAGACTCAACTAAATTCTGGAAACCGTCCTCTTCCATCAAATAATTAAAGAGTTTGAACGGTTTCTTCTCCCAACTGACCCCCTCATTCTCCAGAAAAACAGCATTATGATCTGACACTGACCTTGGCAACAAGTATTGTGTAACATCAGGAAATGCTTCTAGGAAATGAACATCAACGAGGAACCTGTCCAGTCTAACATAGGTGGGTAAATCCTGGTTGGTACACCAAGTGAATCTGCCCCCATGTAAAGGTAAATCAATTAACCCTGTATGTTGCAGAAATTGGCTGAAAATTCTTATTGAACTTCTGTTTGGAGCTCTCCCCACCTTCTCTTCTTCAGAAAGATGCACATTAAAATCACCTCCCACACATAAAGGGATATTCAGTCCACAAATAAAAACAGCTAACTCTTCAAAGAAGCTTGCTTTCTCTTCTTCGATACTAGGCCCATAAACATTAATAAAACCACACCTAAACTGTGAAGTTAGAAACTTTCCAAAAACTGCAATAAACCTTCTGTTTATAATAAGGTTGTCAACTTCAAAAGAGCACTCATCCCAGCAACTCAATAGCCCTCCAGAAGAACCCACTGCTGGAGATTCTGCAAAACCTTGAAGAGTATTCAAACCACTTCTCCTTAGAAATTGTCCCTGAACCTTCTCCACTTTTGTTTCTTGCAATAGAAGAAGAATAGGACGTCTCTTTAAAACTAGATTTTGAACAGCTCTGTGTTTTTCCTTCCTTCCCAAACCCCTAACGTTCCACGTAATAATGGCTAATTGAAATTTCATCATGATTCAAATAAGTATTAGAAAACCCAATAAACACCGAAAATCAAACCAGCCTCAAATCCTCCTCCAACTTTATGATTTCTCCAAAAAAGATGATTTCCCACCCTTGAAAGACACACCCAATCTATTACTGATTTCCCAAGTAGCTATAGCTTCCTCCAAAAGAACAACAAAATCTGAAGAAGAAACTGTTTCAATGCTAACTTGATCCAATGCCAATCTGGTCAACAATCTTTTGGCTCTTCTATTAAAGGACTTAGAGTTGAAGGAATAACTATCTCCTTCTAAGTGCCACCCTTCCCATATACTATCCAAACTGCTGTCAACAACCTGTCTCTCCAAAGTAGACCCCATACAACCTTCCAAATTAGGTTCTGCAACTGCACTGACCGGCAGAACTGAATTAGGATCCAAAATCTTCCCATTTAGCCTCTCTAGAGATTCCTCTTCTCGAGGAACAACAATTTCATCTTTCTCTAACCAATGTCTTCTCTCCCTGGATCTCTTGTAGACCCTTTTGAAGCTAATACTTCTCTTTTCCAACGGTTCACTCTTTGTAGTCAATGGAGAGTTGGGTCGATCAAGCGTTCTTCCCCTGGAAATCTTACTTCCAGAACATAAAATGTAGTCAATCGACTTTTCCTCTAAATTTGATTCCAATCCTCTAGAACACTTTCTCAAACCAGAAAGTGGCATACCTCCATTTTTATCTTCCTTTGAGTTTGCAAATTCAACCAGAAACTGCTTCTGGTCCATTTTCCCAAATTTATCCAGCTTAACACCAGGCCCAGCTGGAATAATTTTTAGAGGTGGAGAACCAAGTTGCCCATTATCTGATGATTGGGCTATAGACCCATCAGCCGAAAAATTTGAAAATCTACATCCCAAACCCGCGTATTCACCAAAATTGTTAGTCCAAGATCCTGACACGCTGACAGCACACAATTAATGCCTTTCCCAACTTTGTTAAACGTTGGGAGTTGAATTTCCTCACCAACTCCAACCAAACCCGTGTTAGCTCCTTGGTCAAACCAAATATCTACCTTTTGTCTGTTGTTTTCTTCTGAACGTTCAGCACTTTCCATGCTATCTGACAGACTACTGTCAACCTTGTCTCCAGAAAATTCCTCACCAAATTGTCTATCGTCGGAACCTCCCACCGGCGACTTGTTAAAGGAAACGGAAGAATACTCAAGCACCGAACCCAGCTTAATCTTAACTTTGAACGATCTTCCATAGGATCCAATAGTTATCTCCTCAGGGACGTCATAAGGGCTGGCCACCCTAACCAAAATCTTCACCATCGATAGGTCTGCTCTGATAACTATATCTTCATGAATCTCTTCCACCAATCCCCACTTTCCTGCTACCCGTTCCAAAAAGGAATTTTGCCAACATAACAATGGAACCCCAAACAGATGTACGAGGCAAAAAGCCATTGGAACACCATCATCGTTCAATAAAAGTGCCAACCTATCAAACCAGAAAAATAACTCATCATTTTCTCTAGCCATGCATCCATCATTTCTTCAGTCGACTTAAATGTAATAACACACGAATTCCAGACATAACCCCATCTGGAGATCTGGACATCAAAACCTTCATTAACTAAGGCCTTCTGGACTAATTCGAACTCAAAAGAATGTTTGATGATCCCCGTTAATGATCTCTTCACCCAACTGGAGCTCTCAGACGGAATATGCATTTCCCAACTATTTTTATACCTTTCCTCCTGTTGAAACCATCGATCGACCGATCCCTATGGTCCGATGCATTGTTCTTCAATCTATCAGACAGTAAGGCCTCCTTGTAAGATCTTGTATCCCTTACACTCCTGTTAATAACACCTTTCTCTTTGAACCTTGAAAGATCTTCTGTGTTCGACCTTGAAGGCATCACCAAAGAAGTGTTCTTCCCGACTGACCTCACCCTAGCATCCTTGTATCTTGCAGTACCCACTGAAATCCTCCAACCATCAATCATCGAACCATTCAGTTTGGCTATCGCCCTTCTTAGACTTTCCTCATTGCCAAAATGCACAAAAGCAAAAGTGAAGAATTTGTATTTCGGATTCCTTGTTTCTCTGGGAATGAACACTCTGACTACCGGACCGTGAGATGAAAACAACTCCCTTAACTCTCGTCGAGACACTCTTTTACTGAGATGATCAACGAACGCCGTCCAAACATTCTCTGAAGAAAATTCCCCTCTCAATTTTACTCTCTCAACGTCACTATCTCTCTCCATTCCAGCTTTTCAACTCAAAAGCAGGTTTCTGTTTTTATTAAACGAGATTGAGTCTCACTTAGTAGTTTTGTTCGATTTTAGGTTCTCAATATGAAGAAAGGGCTTTTTTGGATAATAGAATTGAAACGGCTATAAGGCATAGCCAGTCCATGAATCAAACTTCTGAGCAATTTTACTTCAAATATGTTTAGTGGTTTAGTTCTTTGAATGGTTTCCTAGTCTCTACATTCCATTTCCTTCAAGTGGAAACCTTTGGGGGGGAAATCCTACCTAAGGCATTGTTTTGATTCTATCGAACACTATTATAGCTATAAATTACCTTTTTGAATTAACTATTACAGCTATAAATTACCTTTTTGAATTAACTGTTATTCACTAAAATATAACCAAATTAGAGAAAAGAGAAATAAAACTTTAATGAACTGAACTGACCTCACCCATCTCAAGTTTGCCACCAGGCTTAGCTGAAATCCTACCCACTATTTGACTAAGCATTGCATCATACTTGGGATCTCTTTCTTCCAGCACATTCTCAGGATTACTTCTCGTAACTCTACCTTTAAATCCCAAAGATTCAAATTCAATCATCTACCAGGAAACATAAGAACTCAAAGTAAAAATTAACTTTCATTTTATCTGAATAGGGAAATGAATTACCTTCATGCTGGGAAGCTCTGGGTATCTTCTGTTCATCGGTGGGACCCAAAGGTCTTCTTGTTTTTTGTGGGTTGTGATTGATCCACCGATCGGAGCCTACCAGTCGCTCGACGAAATGCCTGACCCATTTTCTCCCTTATTTCTCCGCCCATTTAGTTATAACCTTCTGCTTTCCGGGATAAAGGAAAACACCCAGATTGCTATTTTGCTTCTATATCATTGTTCCCAAACTATACGGTCTTTAAAAACCCGGACACTTTAATTTAAGTTTAAAATAAGTTATTATCAGTTTTATTATTATTTAAATAATAAAATTGATAAAAATTATTGATAATATTATTATTTTTATTTAAAATATTATTTTTTAATATTTTTAACGTCTAGTAATATTTTCGGTTATTTTTTAGCGTTTAATAATGTTTTTGATATTTCTTTTGAAAATTCGGTTAAAATGTCTAATAATAACAAAATCGGTCATTTTTTACGCCTAATAATGTTTTCGATCATTTTTTATTGATTTTATTATTTAAACAATAATAAAACTGATAACATCTTTTTTTAACCGTATATTAAAACTGTCCAACGTTATTATTTCTGGGATTTATTCGGGTAGAAAGAGAGCTACGAAGGAAAAAGAGGATAAATCATGTGTGGAGACCACGCGCTAGTTTCTTTAATATAGCAGAGTGACGGTTGATTCTTGTTTACCACGTGGTGATTTTCTATGAAACAACGTTGGTTTGCCTTACTTTAATTATACCTAAAAATCAAATGAGTTCCTATATTAAATTATTTATTAAATGTATTATTATATAAAAAAATTATAATCAAATCAGTCTTTAATTAAAAGATTGTGATATATTACGGTTCAGAAATATAATACTTGTATATCTAAAAAATAAAAATAAAAATAAAATTTTAAAAGTATTAAATTACAAAATTTGTCTCTTGATTATACAATGAATAACATGACGTGTACTGTCAATTAATCTTAAAATTAATTAGATTTTGTTTAAGCATCTCTCGAGTTTAAAACTTTATATATGTAAAAAAATATTTGCTGAGAAACTCATCTATCAAAATTAGATGCACGATACAAGTCAATCGAGATTAATCAAGATAAAATTTTAAAATCGAAAGGGAAAAAAATCAGTGCCTTAATTAATTTTTGCATGCAATTAAAGGAGTCTATTTTATATATACTCCCTTTAATATCAACAACATTTTTTCCCATGCATCTTCAAACAAGGTCTTTTAAAATAGGTGTTTATCCTTTTAAAACGGTTAAATAAGGATTCAACAATTTTAAATTTCATCAAATAAGTGTATTTAAAATAATGTTTTTGAAAAGTTTTAGAGCCTACTTGAGTTTATTAAAAAAAATGTTAAGCTCTTATTCAACCGTTTTAAAAGGTCAGGTTATTATTTGAATAGACACGAAAATATTAAACCCTTATTTAATTGTTTTGAGATGTTTTTGGTCAATAATCTTTCTAATGTTAAAAAATATTATTAATCTTTTAAATTATAAAATGATGATTAAAATTTATCGAACTATTATAAGATGGTCTTATAAAAAATATTATTATTCTAACGTTGTAGGAAATCATTTTGTAACTGTTTAAGAAGTCTAATGACTATTTTGTAATAATTAAAAGGTTGTTGACCAAAAATATAATTTTATATAGTATGTGACATCCTGTGTTTTTTACCCAATATATTGATGATGACTAGTTTGATCAAGAGGACGACGAAGTTTGCTTTGGGTAAAATAAAGGAATCATGAAAGAAACTTCCACTCAACGGCTTTAGCAGACAAGAAAATTCAAAGTCTTTTCAGTCAACGATTGTTACATTATCAAATTCCAGACCATCTTCCATCTCATTTCCTTGAAAACCATGGCAGGCACCGAAGAACATCAACAGCACATGATGATGGAGGTTGAAGAAGGATGGGCAGTGATTCAACAAGGAATCGACAAACTGATTCAGATCATAGAAGGCGACAAGACCCAAAGTTTTTCATCCCAAGAGTACATGAACATCTACACGTATCCTTTTATTCGATTTTAACGTCAATAGTCGATCGAGTCTAAGCTCAGTTGATATATTCGGATAGTAAAAAATGGTGGGTTTTCTTAACTGATTGCTTGAACTGTGTACAACATCTGTAAGCCTAACCCTTTTGATCAATAGTCAATCGAGACTTAGTTCAGTTGATACATTCAGATCGTAAAAATTGGTGGGTTCTGCTTAACTAATTGCAAGAACTGTGTACAACATGTGTATGCCTAACTCTACTGATCAATAGTTGATTGAGTCTTAACTCGGTTGATACATTCGGATCGTAAAAATGGTAGGCTTCCTTAACTAATTGCTAGAACTATGTACAACATGTGTAAGTCTAACCCTACTAGTCAATAGTCGATTGAGTCTTAGCGATCGGTTAATAGTTGATACATTCCGATAGTAAAATGGTAGGTTTCCTTAACTGATTGCTAGAACTGTGTACAACATGTGTAAGCCTAATCCTACTGATCAATAGTTGATTGAGTCTTTGCTCGGTTGATACTTTCAGATCGTAAAAATGGTAGGTTTCCTTAACTAATTGTTAGAACTGTGTACAACATGTGTAATCCTAACCCTACTGGTGGAATGTGTGAGGTATTATATGAGAAGTATAACGATGTTTTCAAAGATTACATCAACAGCCAGGTTTTGCCATCACTGCAAGGGAAAGAAGATGAAGCTTTGGTGAAAGAGACAGTAAAAAGATGGTCAAATCACAAAGTTATGACCAGATGGCTCGTTAGATTCTTTCACTATTTGGATAGATACTTTGCTCCTAAAAGGAAGCTTCCTACTCTCCAAGACTCTGCTCTTTTATCGTTCTATAATCTGGTCAGTCCTAAATTCTTTTGTATATAATATTCGATATTGTATTTCTGAGGTGTCTACGTATTTGTCGTTCACTCGATCATATGAAGAGTCACGAAAGGTTTACATAAATGTGAAATGTGAGCATTTGTGTGTAGGAAGATTCGAGTCATACTTAAGGTTATGAGATCGAATCTTTCCGCACACAAACAGAAGAGTACGAGAGACAAAATCTCATAAAAAATTGAACGCAAATGCCCTATGAACATGAAATGCTTCAACAATATTCAATGACAAACCTAAATTTTAGTTATATGGATGTGTTGTTTTGTCAAGGTATTTGGAGAATTCAATAATCAAATCAGAGATGTTGTATTGTCCATGGTATGAACAAGCTTCTGCATGCATTTCTTCTATACTTAAAATTCGCGTTTTCGGTCTTGCTGCATTTACAACTACTTAAATGTCGTAAAGTATCTGGTTTTAATTTAGATCAATCAGGAGCGGGAAGGAGAAGGCATTGATCAAACCTTGGTGAAGAACATTGTAGGTATCTATGTAGATGTTGGGCAAGGCTCGATGAAATACTATGAACGAGACTTTGAAGAAGCCATGCTTAAAGCTACTGCTGCATTTTATTCCACCAAGGCCGCTAACTGGATCAAAAATGGATCTTACAACGATTACATGCTTAAGGTGCGGTCGCAGACATGTATTCAGATGCATTTAAATCCCTGTTTTCCATCCAGAACTGATCAATCTTCTGCATTTTTTATGTTGAAAATTTAGGTTGAATGCTACTTGAAACATGAAAGAGAGACAGTTTCTTGTTATTTGCAGAATACGAGCCAAAAGAAGTTACTTGAGGTTCGTTTCTTGTTTCGCTTCTTTACTTGGAAGTACTCATGTCGAACACGATACATGTCCGACACTCACACTCATGTCCAAGTAACATAAGTCTCTGTTTCTGACTTATTTTTCTCATTTTCAAATGGCTACAGATTGTTGAATATGAATTGATATCTGTTTATGAAAATGAAATGAAAGAGAAGAAACAGGCTGATGAATCTCCTGAAGGATGAGAAGCAACATGATCCATGTTTGAGAGAACGGGCTTTCTTGTTAATCTTTACTTCAATGTTAAATTTAATTTCTTGTTTGGTTGCTGAGAAAATGTTGCTAGTGTTTCAAGTCACAACTTTGTTGCTTAAAGTTATGATTTTTTTTGGCAAATTCTGACACTTAGGGTTTTGTTAATTAGGATATTTTGTAGCTTTGGTAGTTGAGATAAGGGTATTGAAATGATGGTATATGACACAAGCCCCGAATCCGATTAATACATTTAGTTACATAATCCGAATATGATACAAAGACAAACATATTAAAATCTTATATAATACGAAATGTTAACGTATCCGACTCTCGAATCCAAGTAACATAGATATCCTGCAGTTCTAACAAGCGATGGAAACAAGCCAGAACAAGGGAGAAACAAGCACCAGAAAAATCTTTATGTTGGAAACCTGCACTGTTATCTGAATCAAACTCAGCTAGACAACAATTAAATACACAACCATCTTCCAAAAGAATATAATTTTCGGTTCCAATAGAATTCCGAGAGAGAATTTGGAAACAGAATAGAGAACTGTTAGTGGATAAATTGATTATTTCTCAAAACTAATCAGTATTCAACCTATTGAAAATGATTGCCTAATGAATTCCGAACTCCCTATATATTCTTTTCCTCGGCCCCGAAAAAATGGAGCGAAAAATAAAGTACGATAAGAACCGATATCTTAAATAGAACTCCGAATCTCTAGCTGAACAAGCTAGAATTTCCCCTCTTTGCGAGCATCATGTGCTCTTATTGATGAGTAGGCTAAGAAAAAATATACATTGCAAATTTGCAAATCAATCTCACTTTATACAGATGTACACTGAGGCAATAGTTTGTTCACGACCGGTGTCTTTGTTTGTTTCCAAATGCAGGTCTATGTAGGCATCTTTTTCACCTTTCTTCTCCAATGCGCATCGGGAGGGTTATAAAAAGAAAAACAAAAAATTATATACAGGGTGTTTAATCTCTAGCACTACCTAGCCAGAACGACTTATGGCCTGCGTAGCCTGCTGAACCAAAGATATAAGTTCATCTACATCTTGAAAGCCGAAATCAATCACCTTTTTAACAGAAGCAATCCACTCTATATTTTGTGGATCTTCCAGAGATGAAGTAGCAGCTATGAAACATGTTTGGGATTTTCTAGAGGCCTCCATGGCAAAACTTGCATCCTGTGTCTGCAGAACATTAACTTATTAACACATTTAACCTACTTGAACCACCTAATCAGCTAGCATAGACATTGAGAGACAGAACTCTTACCAAGTTCGTATGAGATTATACCAGGTGGTTATCTATGACCAGTACGGAATGATTTTGTAGCTTTATTTAAAATAAACATCGCACAGACTTCAGATCTTATTTATTATTTTTTTCTTTTTTCCAAACTCCAGGACAGGCAAACTCTCAAATTAAGCAGAAAAACAGCATAAGCCTGACACTAAATCTACAAGAAGGTTGGCCAGGGTGTTAACACCAATCTATTAGACGGTACATAAAAACAAGTGCATTGACTTCCTGTTCTAATCATATAGCAAAACAATAAAAAGAATTATTTCTACTGCCAGCATGTTAAGAAAGACCTACACTACCAAAGAACCCTGGTCAGAAAATGCAAATCTATACTGTATGCCAGGGCTAGCCTGCTAGGTAATCTCATTAGTCATTATCCTGTTCGACAAGTCTTCATTCAGATTATCATCTTTTTTTTTTTGATAGGATTCAGATTATCATCTTATTTCCACCAAATTAACACATATCCATCTTCAACCACCTCATAACTACTTTATAAGTCCATATAATGGTCTTCAACTATGAAGGAACATTCAAGTGGAAAAGAATATTTTATAGGCATAATCACTGCGTAATAGAGCGAGAGAAAGAGAGAGGATGGTGATGGGGAAGATTAGCACTTTCAGACAGAAATAACTTACAAAGTCAAGCAGCCGTCTGAAACTCGGGCAGTTTCTAGCAACAACGGCATGGGTTCCAGCAACATGTGAAACATTTCCCTTGGCTAATGGAGCCTTGTCTACAATTGCTTGATTATTTAAGTTATTATCAACATCTGATACAGGAGATGATGGAGATTCACCTGAAAGAGGCCATTTAAAATGATGTTGGGAAGTATTTAATCTGAGCATTGCATCATGAAAGCGAGACTACTAATTAATATGAAAGAAACAAAATTTTCAACTGATGTCGCACCTTAACCAAAACAAAAAGCATATATTTACAGTGGATACTTTATGTTAGACTCCTTAAAGCATGATATGCAATTACAATTGGGGCACTAGCCCAATGAGTGCTCTGTAGGAAGGGAAAACCAAATATGAAATATCTACATGGCATAAAACAACGTGCACTGCTGATTGCCAAATAAACAAATCACAGTTGCAGAGCTCCTGCCCTAAAGAGGACACAACTTATATTGCACATAATTCACATTTTAAAATGAAACATTACAATATAGAAGGTTCATACCATCTAAAGGGATTGGCAATAAATCATGGGGAAAAATCCAAGTATTCCTCCAATGACTTCTTACCTTGGGGGACCATCTGTAGAGTTGCTTGCAACTCTTTCAGGTCTCTGCTGCTAGAAGAATGTTTGCAAAAAACAACCCTTATGTACGCTACCTCCACGCATTTATAGGCCAAAGTAGCAGCAGCCATTTCTTGGCATTTTTCATATTCTTGGGCACACATTCTGTCAAATTGAGAATTTCAAGATAGAGCAAAATATAGGGATATATCAACCCTCATACTGTTAATTTAAACCAAAAAATTATATTCAAGCTCAAGAAACAACAGTTTCCCTTCACTTTAGAAACATTCACTTACTCGCAAAGTTTAGTGGCAATGCTATACACTTGCATTTGGTTCATGTCTCCATGTCTACCGCTCTCACTATTACTGGTCTCTAGAAGGGCAGCAACACCAAAAACTTAAGAGCAGCTTGGAAGTAAATCTCATTGCTTTCAAAAACAAAGCCAGAACTCTGAAAATGGGCAAGGAAATGGTAGTAACAGTTAGAATAACAAAACCATTTCTGTTATATAACTTTTTATGGAAGAAGCTTATCAATATAAGGACAAAATCTGAAAAGAAACCTTTAGACGATCGGCATAAATTCTAAGTCCTTTAGCATCATTCAGTGCATTTGTTACTGTCAGGCTGAAGGAATTTTCTCTCACAAGACTGCAAGCATTCTTGCTGCTAGCTTTTCCAGGCTGTTTTAGAGCCTTTGACACATTGACGCTGGAAGAACCATTAACTGGAACCTCATCAGAGACAACTCCATGTTCTGCTTCTGGGACTGTTCGATGACACTTTTTCTCTTGCCAACTTTCAGTTCCAGAACACAGGGATGATTTTGTCATTCCGCTTCTTACCTCTACTTGCATTACTTTAGTTTGACCGCTAAAATCCTGGATCACATTTTGCTCAGGGGTATTGTTCCCCTTTTTGCTGCATGGAGCAGCAGATTTTACACTGAATTCATCATGCTTTTTTTTTATTGGGTCCCCATTCTACTATCACTTGATGGTTGTCCTGAAGGATTCCTCCTTCCAGAATAGTTCTTCCCATCCTCGCTACATTTCATCTTATCTGCAGCAGAACATTTTTTATTGTCTTTTGTCTGTGAAGTAGAAACCTTCTTAGATATTTGAGAAAATAATGCATTCCTACCACACTCCTTGTTCAGTCTATCCTCATTATGGGAACATTCTACAGTATGCTGCGCATTTTCAGCAGAACGAGAATCACCATTGAGCACATGGCTCAACCTAGAAGAAGGTTTACTTTTAATGCTGATTTTGCAAACAGAGTCTTTATCCCGATAATCCAAGGTAGAAAATTTATGGTATCCAGGGTTAAAATCAACTGACACTTTCTCTTTCATTTCTACACCAGATTGAGCAAGCTCAAAATCACCTTCACCATTCCAACATCTTCCAAGACTGCCACTTGAAGGAATTCCACTATTAGCAGCATCCTTCCCTGAACCAGCAGTTGATGCAAGTTTTCCTGGATATGAGGTCCTCATTGGCGATGAAGACACTGATTCAACTGGTGAACCCCTTGCTTCTTCAAAATTTCCTCTGGTTTTACTAGAACTGGAAACCTTTGAAGAACTAGAAGTTGCTGCTATCAAAATTCGTCCAGTTCCGGAATCCCTTCTCGACAAATCAAGGCCATCCAATTCTTTTTGAGATGATGACTTTTTCTTCTGCTTACTTAATTTCAGGTTCCTATCAATACAGTGGACATCCTCAATGCCACCAATCAAATGATCCATACTTTTCCTGTTTGTTGTACTGTCACCATCATTTCTATTGAACTGCTTCCCTTCAATCTTAGAAAACCGTAACTTCTTTTCATTCCTAAAACCACTCTCACTACTTTCATCCTTCATGCACAACTCATTCCCATTTTGACTGTCCTGCCAGTCATCCGGTTTCCTTTTCTTCACAGTAGCCCTTTTATCACATATTTTCATGTCTAATGACCCACCATCTGATGACGCCAGAGTTTGATCCACAAGTTTCTTCACGGAAGCTACTGATTTTTCTTTAATATCATGCTTTACATCCCCAGAATTAGAGCCCCCATTACAATTCTTCATGCTTCTTCCGTTTGCTTGAGTTGGCAAGCTAGTTCTTGAACTAAGGCCCACCCTTCTGTGATCTAAGTTAGAACTGTGATGTTTCTCGTTAGTGTATTCTACTTCTACTTTGCTTTTCTTTGAACCTTCATATGCATAAGGACCAGATTCCCTCTTGTTTTTCATCTTTGTTTTCTTGGTCTCACCTACACTCAAACAATGCTCAAAATGAATAACAATAATCTCAATATAAAAGTCCAACTGCTACTGAATTTCAGGCTGTAATATCAACTAAATACCTCCGGCTATAAGCCTTTCTTTCTTTTCAAAGGAGGATTTCTTCATGACAATTGGTTCAACAGGGGCCTGAGTCATGTCATTTAGGCTCTTGCTTTTCAAAGATTCCCACTGTTGTTGTTTTTTAGAGTTTGACATCTGATTCAGGCCACAGCTACCCACTTTCTGCACTTCCTTAAGACCATTGTTCTTCTTTACTTGAATAGATAAAGCCTGAGAATTGAAACTAGAGTTGTTCTGATCAAGATGCTGAGACTGAGCTGAAGTAATAAATGGCATACTTCCATTTGCATGATTTTGTGGGTTATTTTGATTCCCAGCAACTGAAGCCTGGTACAATGCATTGAGAGCTTTTGTTGTCTCATCCTCACTAATGTCACACTGATTCATTCTTGGCCTATACAATGATTTCAACAAAGAAATCAGCAAAAGAAAAATATAAATGCATATGTTTACACACGGTGGACAATGCATATATACATATACCTATCATTGTGTGCACTCAAACAAAGAGAGATATATTCAACAAAAAATTTATTAGATACTAATCTAAATAACTTACAGCCAGTTAAGCATGCTACACAACCACTTCTCAGGGAGTTGTTCTGGTCTAGTATCAAAAGGCAAAAGTCGCCACTTGTGACAACGATCACACAGAACCCAATTTTCTTCTATGACTACAGGAGCAGGTGCAGCTGGTGCAGCCATCTGAGAGGGAAGCCTCCTATCATAGAGGTGAGGAACCACATCTGGAGCAGCCACTCCAGACAGGTGGTTATCAACTGTTCTACCACTAACTTTTACCTTCAACTTATCCAAATAGCCATCGTGCTCCATCTCAAAATCCATTGGATCATAACCTTTTAGCCTATTCTGAAAATGCCTCATTGTTGACCCCATTTGGCCCCATTTCTGTTCGGAATTTGTTTCCAGTGCATCTCTACCATTACCTTGAACCTTATTAATATCCTCCTGTAACTTCAATTTCCAAATCTTATCTTTATCTGAAGAAAAACCTTGATTAGAACTAGTGGTATCTTTAAGGGTCAAACCCACATCAGGTCTCAAGCTTTCCTTCATCGAATCAGCAACTTCTCCAGTATTTTTGCTATCTTTTGACTTCTTGCCCTCGAGCGTCTTTTCCTTCTTGGAGGGAATACTTATTTTATTTTGTACATGAAATATGGCTATCTGACCAACCTTTGTTTTTGAATCTTCCTCAAGTTTTAAAGGAGCAGACTTCTGGTAGCATTTGCTTCCAAAATTGTCCCCTAGGTCGAGTGAAGCATTTTTATTGGAATTATCTACACTTTGTTCCCAACCCTTTTCATCCAAACTACTCCTCTTATCCCGCTTCTTTTTCTTGCCACTCGGTCTGCTTCTTCCAGATATCGACTCCAAAGAATCCTCCTTTCCAGAGTCAGAAGAAAACAATCCACCCCTCAATGCATTCTGATTAGCTTCTGCAGAGACATCACAGACCCTGGCGGTGGCCTCCATAGCAATATTCAAAGGGCTAGATGGAGATGTGTGTTTCAAGTCATTGGGCAATGACTCCCCCCCTGCAATCTTAGTCTCTTGCTTCTTTTTTATGAGCAATGTCTTCCCACTCTCAACATACATGTGATTTCTATGCTTTGATTCCACCAGCTCTTCACTTTTCCTGATTAAAAATTTTGGTTTCTTCTCATGTAATTGTTTTCTATTACCCAAAACAGAATCATCTATTAACATTGAAGATTTTTCCTTTCTTGATAAGCATAGCAGACTGTCATGAAGAGGAGATATGAGCATACCACCAGGGACATGATTGGAAGTCATAACCTGTTTAAAGGCAGAAAATATCAATGCATACTTCTTTAGTTCATAAGCAGACCTGAAAAGAACCAAAAGAAACCTCTACCTGGAGAATTCTAGTGGGTGATTTGCTGGTGGTTTCTTGAGATACCATTAATGTTCCTCCACATTCATCAGGACTGTCACCCAATGACAAAGATGGAGAAAAATCAAGCCCAAGACCGCTATAGATTGCAGCAAGTTTTTGTGCTTTTTTTTTCAGACCGCATTTTAATTCGAACCTTCAATGTCTTCTGATCACTTGGAATCCTTGCTCTGTTAAAACTCTCATCCTTCAAGGCAGACTTCTCAACAACTTGAGCAGAAGTCAAATGTGAATCGTGATTAGCTGCAATATTGGCACTTGGGCAGGAAATGTTCCTTGCTCTCCCAGTTGGGAGTGCATTTGGAGGAGCTTTCAAATTCTGAGATGCATCCTGTATGGTAATACAATCCACAGCACTCAAGTAAACTAGAATTTCATTAAGTTGTCAAAGCAACAGCTATGGACATATTCCAAAGAAATTAACAAACTATAGCAAGGATATCGTCCATATACTTCCATAGAAAAATTGTTGGTTGATGCCGGTGTTTTTTTGTGGTATCTTCGGACATGATAATCTTGGAGGAGAATGTTCATAGGTAGGTAAAAATGACCCATATCCACCAAATTTTGCCCCTGAAAAAAAAAATAAGTCCAAATCATCGTCTTCAATGGAAAACATTAAGTTTGTGATATAACTGCAAATTTGTTAAAACAGCGATCAACCACTTACCCAAATTTTCTGCAGAAACTCCACCTTCAAAATCTTTTTGAAAATGGCCCAAAACATTTTTGATCTTCTCATCCTTTAAGAAATAAAATCCCATATTACTATCAGAATAACACAGAGAATTTTGAAAGTTTATGTAAATTAAAACTGCAATATAGACCAGATTGAAGTAAAGCTATAGCAGACTCAACAAGCCAACTGTTATAAGCATCTTGAAGTTCATTCTTTTCAGGAACATATGAGCTAATCGTAGTTCAATATTTCAAATAGAAATTTAGATCAAATAAGTTAAGAAAACAAATAAAGCTAATCAAATTTAATTGGGCATTTGGCAAACAGTATCAACATAAAAAATTCCAAAATGTTGAGGAAATTTCGGAGATCATACAGGCATATTTCTACCGAGAGACAAGACAAGTGTTTTATGAAGTTCAGCTTATCATTTACTTTCTTTTCTATGTCTCGTCTTTCTCAAACAATATGTCAATAAATTATTAGTAGTAAAGTGACACGACCACAAACTTTTAATAAGTTAGAAAATGATATGAAAATGGTGTATCTAGTTTATCATTATCAATACTGTCACATTGCATTACTAGCTATAAAAACTGCAGGAAGACATTAAAAATCTACTCTTTTAGTTGTTTTTTAACATTCCTACTGATGAAAAATTAATCTAGATAACCACCAAGTATGCAAAGGAAGTTAAAAATATCATCTCATTTATCAACATTCGCCATCATCACTCTTCATCATTTCTATACCAACAAATTGTATTAGACTATTAGTGAATCAATGTTCACATACCACAAATAAACTCAAACCTAAAGCCTCAGAGCCACAACTTATCCTGATAAGTTCATTGCTTATTATGCTTAATAGAATTGCATTGCCTACATATCATAAATGCATATTGGAACTCGGAATTCAACCTAATTCCTACCCAAAACTCAAATGTCATTAACTAGAGCACAATTCCAAATTTCAGAAAGAGAAAGCAGTAGTAGAAATAATTGGATTTTTCTTCAAAAAAATACATAACAATAAAACAGAGCCTTACAATGTAAGAGAAGGCGGTATCAAGGTTAATATTGTCGTCTTCATAATCGTGAAAGTAAGCTTCTCCTTCTTCAAGCTCTGAATTTTCATCCATCTCCAAACCCACCACCCCTCCAAAAACCCTAACCCTAACCTCGCAAAAACCTTAACCCCTCAAAGTTCAACATTACCAAAATTTAAAAATATAAAATGAAAAATGAAACAAAATATCAAAAAAAATACTAGAAACCCCACAAAGAAAATGTCTCGAAATCGAAGGGAATCCTATCAAATTAAAAAGACAAGAAAAATATTGCATAAGCAATCCATTTTAATATCAATCGATTTGACAAAAATCGTTAATTTATATTTTTCTCATTTTTCTTGCTTTTCCCCCCTTCTTTTAACTCACAGTCAGAGAAATGTTGATGGTCAGATGACGAAGATTGTAGTGATCGACGAATGGCGCCGACGCATGATTGACTCGTTCCCGCGACGCGGTGCCGAGTTCGTTTTGTGGTCCCTTTCTTTATTTCCAGCAAATTTGTTCACACTTACGTCTGAAGAAATTAAAAAAATAAAATATTTATTAAAAAAAATAAAAAAGCTTACAAAGTTTAAAATATTTGTATTATAAATTATATGTAAAAATCAAATCTTTGAATATTGATATTATAAAGTAAAGTAGTTGAAATTATTATAATGAATTTCTATAATAGTTTATTTAAATTAATTGATTAATAAATAGATATACAAAATGTTTTTATCTTTTTAATAATATTAAATGGGCTTCGCTCTTTTTGTTTTCCTTTTCTCAGGTGTAAATAAAATTCCGTTGATGGCGCGTGGAAAACGTGGGACTGTTTGTAACCGGTACAAAACGACAACGTTTATGGGCATTTTTCTTGCGGTTGCACATTTTGTGGACAAACGGGAATCTTTTTTGTTTTTTCCTCCCACATGAAGCAACTCTTTCTTTTAGGTTCTTAGTAGGATGGCCATAATTGGGTTAGATCAAATTTTTTTATTTATTCAAATTTGATTTAAAAATTAAATATCCTCATTTATATTTAATTCGATCAAATAAAAAAAGATCTCAGTTAACTCAAAACGTGACTTTAATTTTTAGATAAAATATACATTCGACTTGATTCGACCCAACTTATATGTAATTCGTTTTTATTATGTAAAATAAATATCTATTAGTGTCAAGTTTTTTTATTCTACCTGATGTGATCTAACTTATATATATAATTCTTTTTTAGGTCAAAATTTACATTCAACTCGAGTTTTTTCACCCTAAATTTGATTCATACTCAATCTCATCCTTAAAAAAATTTGATTCAAACTTTAACCCAAAACTTTAAAATAAAGAAACCGTCACGATCAAATCAAGTCTGGTTACAACCTGTCGGATATGTGTGAAATGGTCGTCCCTAGTTCTTAGTGTTTTTCTCCAAATTCTTCTATTAGTCCTTCTATTGTGTAAAACTTTTAGCTTTAGTTTAATTAGTTTTATTTTGTCAAATTTTAATTTCTACACTTTCTGAATTTTGAATTATAGATTTATTTTTAGATTTAGTCTAATTAATTTTATTTTGAAATCTATTGAGTCAAAATCAGTTATTAGTTTACATATTGTACGTAAATTATAGATTTATTTTTTATTCTTTTATTTGATTATATCTTCGTATTGAAATTTTTAAAAGAATAATAATTAGAATTAATTAAATTAAAGTATATAGACTAAATCCATTTCTTACGTATACTAATGATAAACTTTGATTTATTGTTTTAAAAGTTTGTGAATTCGAAGAACATAAATGTTTAAAATGACATTTAACTTTACATTTTAAACTTGTACATGGATAGGTCGCGGCTCGATCTTTCCTTGAACTCTTACTTAAATACAATGATCTTTTATAATTACATTCTCAACACATGTAATAATAATACGAGTGGTGATAATGATGTCTATTGTAGGTTGAGCAGTTCTCGGTTTGTGCTCGTTAAAAAAAAATTATTGTCCAACTCGACTTGTTATTCGTTAAGCTCATCAGAATTTTTTATCTTGTCTTTTAATAGATATAAAATATAGTAAATTAATTATTAATAATTAGTAAATTAATAATTAAATTAATAATTCATTACATTTCTTATTCTTTATTAGAAAATTTAATAAAATTAGTGGTAATTATTAATAAGCAATTTAGCATCTTTTTTATTATCTATTTGTAAATTAGTAATTATTAATGAGAATTTTTACTTTTAATGAAATAATTTATTAAGCTAACAATTAAAAAATTATAAAAAAAATAATGAATTGCTAGCGAACTTATTGAGTCGAGTTGGATCTTGTTCAATTCCACTCGTTAAGGTCTCGAGTCGAGTCAACCTGAATTAAATATTGACCACTTTTTGATTAAGTCAAGTTCGAACAACTTACGAGCTGCTTGACTCATTAAGCACCCTAGTGGTGATGGATATTTTGATCGGATTTAAGGGTCAATAAACCAACAAGAGTTGAAGATCGAGTGACCAAAATAAGATATATTGAAAATAAAAGGAATCAAAATATAACTTTTTTAAAATCGATGATCAAAATAAGACAAATTGAAAATAAAGGGATCATCAAATAGAATTTACTCTAAACAATATTAAACATTAAAATATACTTAATTTTATATATTTATATTATTTTACATTATTAATAATATTAATTAAACAAAATTAAAATCAAACAATAATTATTATCGTAAACTTCATTTAATACTATATCGTATCATATGAATAATTAAATGATCATACTTTAGAATGTTAGATAAAATTAAATTTTAATTGTGAAAGAAAAAAACTAAAAGATAATTTTTAGATTAAATAATACATTTAGTACTCCAACTATCATTTTTGTTTTATTTTGATAATCTAACTAATTTTTTTTCAAAATCATATCTAACATTACATTTTAATTTCATTTTGACCACCAATTGTTAAAAATTTAATAGTGATGTTGATGTATTGCCATAAGATATTATCATGTCATCATTGAAGAAGCTTAAAAAATATACCACATCAACAGATATGTTAATTTTTTTAACGGCGAATGATCAAAATGAAATTAAAACATAACGTTATGCATTGTTTTGAAAAATAATAATTAATTGATCAAAACGAAACAAAATAATAGTTTGAGATACTAAATATGAGTTTATCCTAATTTTTATAATATGCTTATGGAAACAGATGGTAAAACAAAGAAAAATAATGAATATTACATATATATAAATCCCCTTTCACTTTCAGCATCAAATCTCCTTATATTTTACCCGAAGACAATGTCCCTTTCAAAGCTTTCATCTGTTCTTCCTTAGGGTTTGCAAAATTATTATTATTATTAATAATAAAAGATTATTTTTATTAAGAAAAGCAGATTCCATATCGCAAGAACCCCAATCTCGATCTTTTCACCCACATTCAATAAATTCAGGAAAAATTCGAACTTTTATTTATTTTTTACTTGGGCAATCCCTTTTCAGATTTGGATTTTTATTTTTCTCATCCTCAATTAAACAGTTCCCCCCAAAACAAATTCGACCCTTTTGCCTCCATTGTTTGTTGAGTTCCAATTCTCACTTTCTGTTTCGTAAAAAATCCAGGTTGTCCGTGCAATCAAGTTAAAGGTAAGTCTTCGGTGTTATTATTGTTGCTTTATTGAGCTTTTTTCTTCTTCTTTATTTGCAGTGATTGAAGAAGATAAAAATTGTCTTAAAAAAGGGAGTTGATTACTGAAAAATTCTTTCCCCCCTTTTGGTTGTTTCAAAGGATTAATTCAATTAAAAAGGCGGCTGCCAAATGTTTGCTTCCGATATGAATCGGGCGAGGGATGGCGGCAGAGTTTCCACGGCCGGCATGGTGTTGTTTCCAATTCAATTTACATGGCCATATGGTGGAAGAAGTGTCTCTGTTTCCGGCTCTTTCAATGGGTGATACTTTAAATAATCTTTTCTCTTTTTCTTAAACATGCTATTGATATGATATTTAGGCGTATGATTAGCAATTGGATTAATGTATTATCGTTTGAATTGAAGGTGGACTGAGCTCGTGGGAATGTCACAGGTTGAAGGTTGCCCCAATGTATTTAAAGCCGTTTGTGCCGTGCCACATGGTTCTCACGAGGTTGGTGGTTAGTTTGCTCTATAGGAATGGAAATTCAAACTTTTAGAAACTTTTGTAATTTCTAACATTGTTGCTGCGACTGTCATTTTTCTTGATTTATTGGTATCTGACACCTAATTTGACGCATTTTTTAATATACTTATGGGTATATAACTCTCCAAGTTTGCTCCATTGAAATTGAACATACAAATTTTGGAAATGTACCCGTGTTGACTCTTACACTTGAATTGAGTAACATATCTTTTAATATGTTCAGTGCTCTTATATAATTGCTGTGTCACTTTATTAGTTGAAATGAGTGGATATTTAGTTTTGGGTGACTTTATTGTCGACTTATAGAGCATGTGATTTCAAATCTTTTAGCCCTGACCTTTCTTTGTACTTTATTTGATTGTTTGTGTTGGTTCTTACATATACAAGTTTCTTGTCGATGGTGAATGGCGACATGATGAACAACAACCTTATAGGAGCAGCGAATATGGAATGGTTAATACTTTCGACACTAGGCCTGTACCTGCAGAGGTCATTCCTCAGGTACAACCTCATTCAGAGGTTCTTAATAACATGAGAGTGGATAACAGTGTCATGGTATAGATTTATGCATAACATTTTCCTGAAGTATTTTCCTTCTTTAGCCTAGTTTTGAGATGGATGTTGATAATTTGGCCTAGTTTGGCATAAGTTTGCAGTCAAATGCAATTCCAATCGCAATGTCAAATGGACTCTAATGATTTGGTTTTTTTTATAATATCAATTTAACTCGTCAGAGATTAGATGGGCATTGCAAGCACTGTAGTATTTTCTGTTTTGGTGCTTTCATTTTAGTTCTTAACACATGCTCAGTACGTACTACATCTATTTATTTATTTATTCATTTATTACTTCCTTTTTTTTCTCATGTAAGCGGATTTTGATACCTTTTTGCAATACCAGCAGCAACTTTCTGCTGTTATATTAAAATCAAGTAATGCCTAGGATTTCAGAAGAGGATGACAGGCTGCCCGCAGTCAAAATTCATATTCTGGCTGAGCAGGTATCTGTTTAGTTCATCCACAGGCTAGAGTTTAGTTTATTTTTGGGATATCTGTGCGTTCCTGATCTTTTTTTGGTAATACATGTTCCAAAAGATAGAGTGTGTCTGTACTTTTCTTTGCTAATCATTGCTTCTTAGAGCCTTTTTCTAGCTGTAGATGTATCTAGATTTCTCCATGGACATTACTTGCATTCTTAGTAATGTTCATGCCTATTTGATTGTTGCTGATAAAGAGCTTGTATACATATCTTTTTCTGAGTCGAGCCGTTTCAGGGTATCCCTGTTGCTCCGCTTGGGACTTCAGCAAGGGAAATTTGTTGGAGTTATTAGTGCTTCGGATTTTATTTTGATTCTGAGAGAGGTTGTTCATGATTCTAATCAAGTGTTTTTTGTGCTAGGAAAGTTTCTTAATTAAACTAAGTATTAGTCTGATATATTGATATATTTTCGGTGTATTTCTCTGAATGCATACTCATTTTGTTATGCAGCTTGGAAATCATGGATCAAATTTAACAGAAGAAGAGCTTGAAACACACACTATTGCTGCCTGGAAAGAAGGAAAGGCATACATGAATGGGCAAGTTGATGGACACGGAAGACCAATTCCAAGACAAATCATCCTTGTTAGTGTTTTAATGCTTTGCCATGGATAATAACTTAAGAAAGATGTTGTTATTTTGCACCTGCATGTGCATTTTCTGTTTGTTTGTACAAATGAAGCAAGTTGCTTCTCCATTCATGTTTTTCTGGTTTTGTTATTGAGGTAGTATAGACATATGCATACATTATCCAGGTGTAGTGTGAGTCTAGGTCTGGATGGTTACCACTATAACTAGATATTTGTTTTGCTATGATGTCGTCCTGGAACCTTATTTCAGCTCAACTTCAATGTAGCTGTAGTTCATTTTTACGAATCACATCCAGTGAGAAAACAAGTCATTGCCTTTCTGTCTCTTCTCTTTTTTCCGTTCTGCCATGCCATTTGTGAGAGGCATAGACAAGTGGTGTTATTGACTCTCTTGTTGGTCATGCAGGCTGGGCCAAGCGATAATTTGAAGGATTTAGCTTTGAAATTTTTGCAAAATGGAGTCGCCACGATTCCTGTCATCCATTCATCCTCTGAAGATGGTTCATTGCCCCAATTATTACATCTTGCATCGCTTTCTGGAATACTAAAATGTGCACCTTTTAATAGTGTTGTCAATTAACATTTTGTTTCTCTTTATTTGTTGAGAAGTAATTGGTTTCTTTCTCCCTAACCAATGGGGTTTGATTTCTAGGTGTATGCAGGTATTTTAGACATGGTTCCGGCTCCTTTCCCATGCTACAATTACCAATTTGTGCTATCCCTCTGGGTACATGGGTTCCGAAAATTGGAGAATCCAACTGCCGGCCATTTGCGATGCTGAGACCTAATTTTTTGATAGAAGTTGGAGGTCTCATTAAAAACTCCCTTCGTATTCTTCCACATACTTAGAAGTATGTTGAAGAACAAGGAAGGGAGAAAAGAGTGCCTCATATTTTATTAAATATAATACTAAGTACATGAGGTAACACCAAACCCACATACGGGAATAAACACCAATACAACCCATATCACCTAGAAATCTTACATCGTCAACCAAAAAGCCCCTAAATCACCTCAAGATGTAAGATAACATAACAACAACAAAAAACCAACAATTACAACCACAAACTTAAAAACGCCTCTGAATACAGCAGCCGAACAATCACAACCCAATTGGAGGATCAAGATCTAAAGAAATATCGCAATCTTCAGGAACCCAAGAATTAGGTTTGAAGGAAGGATCAACTTCATGCACCAAGATTTTGAATAAATGATCCCCGACCTTCAACTCCAACAACTCATTAATTCTCACTTGAGCGTTTGTGAGTATTTGGATTTTAGCCGATCAAAAGACGAAGGGAACTCACAACTGTTATCGATGCTATTAACTTGCCCCACTTAGTAGCTATTTTTGAAAGTATCCCAATTCCAAGCGTGAAAAGGAATACCTTCGCAAACTAGCCAAACGCGCCGGCTCTCCACCACAAGGCTCTCAGACCAAGTTTCCACTCTGGAAAACCATTCTGCAAGAGTTTCTAACTTTTCATCCTCACGCATCTCAACGAATTAGAATCTTCAAAAACCATTAGAACTACATTTCCAGCAGCTCTCATAAGCGTGAAACCCGCTAGTCCTTTGGCTTGTATTGGTTAGCAAGATTACCAATCTTGATAAAGTTCTTGCACCACCCCACAAGACAGTTAGACAACACATGAAGTTTATCTGCGTCCACAACACCCTCAACTTCACAGTGTTTAATTGTCGGAAAACTTCCAGCCCCGACTTACTATGAACAACTTTCGAGGACTTTCGCCAGTAAGACTGTCGGGGTTTATGTTTAGCCAAAGAGACTCTAATTTTGTTGCCGTAAATATGATAACCATTCATCTTAGAAATCGATGTCCTTGCTTCTTCAATTGTAGCAAAGCGAATAAACCCAAAACGAACCCCATTCGAGTTTCTTTTTTTGGGAATGAAGGCATCAATAACTTGACCATGTGAGCCAAATATGGATCCAAGTTTCTTCCAATGGATCTTCTCTGGAAGGTTTTCGATAAAAATCGTGTAACAATCCTTTATGGACCCATTGCGAAAATCTGGTTGGCCTTCTTTCGACCGATTATAAAACCCATTTCTTCTTCTTCCCACCACTTCGGAAAATTTTGCATCGGAATACCCTTTCGAATAGATCTCCTTGGCTCCACCATGATCAACATTAGCGACTGGAAGCGTTGGTGTTGCATGAACAAAAGACAGCTTTCCGTTCCTATGTTTCCCTTCTTGTGAGCATTTCTTCAAAGGACTGGATGATAGTGGATTTTCACCCGACCTCGCCGAAAATGATCCCGAATTTTGTTGATTTGGGTTGAAGGAGAGTGTCTGTAAGTGGTGCCGTCGGACTCAACTATCCAACCCGCCTCACGTGCCAAGGCTGCCAAAACATCGTTCTTAGCAGCATTCGGTGGAATAGAGAAGTTACCAAACTGTCTCAATCCGGCCAACAAGCGTCTGGTAAAAACTCTTCTTTGCGGTTTCCGTAACCTTGTCCTCTCCTTTTCATTCTCAATTTTACGATTGTCCTTACCGGAGTAAGATGAAGAGGCTGCACCAGCGGATCCAGATTTCTTGAGAAGACTGCCTCGTGGAACTGCATTTTCCTTCATTTTTAAATCGTTAACCCGCTTATTCAACTCTGCCACTAATGCTTTAAGAGCCTTCACTTTCGCTTCTAATTCCTTGGCAGACTCCAGGGGGATATCACCAACTGCAACACGGCAGTCTGGTTCAAGCGGGAGATGAGAACTCCTAGACGATGAAGGAGGAACAATAGGAGGCCTCACGGAGGAAGCAGCCACCGCACCAGCTGAGTCAAACCCTCGAAGTTGGCTGGGTTGAGACGTTGGATGGGGTTCCATGGTGAATACTCAGCTGTACACCACTGCTCGACACAAGAGAAGACGGGATTAGGTCACGTTTAGGCACTGCGCTGGGTTGAGTGGCGGAGGCGAACTCGGACGGCTGGAGGCTTCGAAAATCTGCAAAGGACGAGTGTAGATCTGCGACTAAAGACAGCGTTTTTCGCAAATGCAAGTCCAGATCTGTATTCACCGTGAGCAGACGACCATCCTAGGAAAAAGCGGCGTCAAACGGTGGTCAGAGTGTGGCGGCGGACGGCTGACGGCGGCAGCAGACGGCGGGCGGCGGCAGCGGCCAGCGGGCAACAGACGAATGAGACAACACTTTTAAATTTAAAAACACCTGGGCCCTAGAGAGAAGCGGGAACTTCTCTCACTCCAGAAAAGGTTTTTTGTCATAGTATGCTGAGACCTAATGCTTTTCTTAGTTCAGCCTTAAATATGTTAGTTCAAGGTATGGTTCCTGTTTTGTCAGCATTTTATGGATGTATAAGAGAGTGGATATGGAGAACTAGGTTAGGTTTAATTCCTCTAGAGGGCACCTCAAATTGATACGACATATTCTTCTATTTTTGTGTTATGATAAGAGATTTTGCTGTTTTTCTTCTCAGCTCGAGTAAGTTCAATACCTATAGTTGACGATAATGACTCATTACTGGACATTTATTCCCGGAGGTAAGATGTTCTTAATTGATCATCTTTCTAGCATGCAAAACCTACAACCAGCTTGGATTGAAGGTGACTGCCGTTCATAATATTTTTTTTCAGTGACATAACAGCTTTGGCAAAAGGCAGAGCTTATACACATAATCTAAATGACATGACTGTTTATCAGGTAAGTGTTGTAACTTCGGTTTTTCCTTTTCTCTCATTTATGCCTTTGGATGTGTTGATGAAAAACTTAGATTCCAGCGCGGATACAATGTGTGGCAAGCAAGGGCTTTGACCCCCTTGCTCCTTCAAACACTATAAAAGGATTACCCCCATATTTCTAATTTGATCATCTTTTGTATTGGTCACCTATGTTGTTTTGATTCTTCATTTTCCTCAAAAGTATCCATGTCTGACACTAATTTCTAACATATATTCGGGCATGGATATGAGGGTGTAATTCTCTAAACATACGAGAAAGATTAGAAAAAATTGAGCATATCCCTGTCTGGATACATACCCATATCCACATTCACCTCAGAGCCCGAATAACATGGATGATCCTACTAGTTGGATTCTGCTGATCCTAACTAGTTGGAAACTGAGAATTTTCGTATAATGCCGAAAACTTGTTCCCTAATCCTTTTTCTCTATTTATTCATTAGGCGTTGCAACTGGGACAAGGTTCCAGCGCTCCTTTTGAAATGAGAAGCCAAAGATGTCAGATGTGTTTGCGTACCGATACATTGCTTAAAGTGATGGAACAATTGGCAAGCCCGGGTGACTCTCTTAAACTCTATTACATATGTGTTTTTTCATTTTGAAGAACGATAATGAATTTGATGGCGTTTAGATCCCTGAAGTAGCATTGCAATCTATTCTGCCATAAATCACGTGATACATTTGTGAAAAATGTATTGGCATATGATGTTATTTTCCCATAACCTAATTTTCAGGTGTTAGACGGCTTGTCATCGTGGAAGCTGGAAGTAACCGTGTAG
Organism: Hibiscus syriacus; assembly: GCF_006381635.1. Taxonomy (NCBI): domain Eukaryota; kingdom Viridiplantae; phylum Streptophyta; class Magnoliopsida; order Malvales; family Malvaceae; genus Hibiscus; species Hibiscus syriacus. The sequence goes on along the minus strand of NW_024062622.1, from coordinate 31,977 downwards.
AAGGCATTATCTCGCTGACTGATGTTTTCAGGTTCTTGCTTGGTTAGTCTGAAATATACTGATGAAATATGTAGGAGGGGTGAGGTTTTGCAGTGGCATTTGGACCCCTATCCATGTTTTGCAGGTGCAATTCCAAGACCCCCATTTTTCCGAAGTGACTGCAATACCTCACACCGGCGAATAGAGTCTAGTCGAACCAAAAATCTCATTCAACCATTGGATTGACACCTATTGCTTTTTTGCCTGCATTATTATTATTTTTTAGAATTTTAGGGGAATCATTTGTAAATTAAGGATGATTTTCTTATTTTTTTTTCTGCAAATTTGTTCATCTATCCATCCCTTGGCAAACCAATTGTTTCACCATGGTAGATAGATGGCCATAATCTGATGTGGGAGATACATGACCTGTAATTGTTTTTAGTTTGTTGTTGTCTTCAAAGTTATAAGTAAATATATCGAGAGGAGATATAACTTTACTGAATTATTTATCGAATGCTTTGTTACTCGTATGTCCGACACCAAATCGAGTTCAAGGAATGCATTGTTTCTCGTGTTTGACACGTGTGTCCGACACCACCCCGAGTTCGTGAAATGCTTTGTTAATCGAGTTTGATACGTGTGTCCGACACCACCCGAGTTTGAGTTCCCTTGGCCTAGATTATGTTTGATTCTCGCAACGGGCATTGCTACTACAAAGTATAATGTAGCATTACTTGTCTATGTTTAAGCCGAAACGAGCGTAGTATGAATATGCGTCTATAATCTATATTTACGCTTAATTCCTACTACTACATTTTTTTCAATGATATTATCACTTTAGACCTTTTATTGTTATTTTCAGTCAATTTGGTCCAACTTTTTTTATTGTTGTTAAGTTTAACCCTAAATCATTTTCCGTAAAAATAATGATGTGATCTAATCAAATACCGTCACATGTAAAAAACAAAGTTAAAAAATATTTATTGTATAGAGTGGATCCATATTAGGCCACATTACATTTTTATTGAAAAGTGTCAAAGGGTAATGAATTGAAACTTAAGAGGCTAAATTGACCAAAATAATAATAATAATAATAAAAGTGAGTAAATTAAACTTTTCATTGAAGTAGAAGGACAATTTTAGATATTAAGCCTTTTAAATACAATATCAAATCAGATATATTGGACATAAGCAAGTATACAATGGGGAATGATAATACATATCGAGGGAGAAATCTTTTTATTTTCGTTTGAAAAAATATATATAAAGAGTAATTTTTCTAATAATTATTAAACTTCCAATAATTGATATTAGTTGAAATTAATAGAGTTGAAAGTATCACAAATGTTTGAAGAGATTAGTCACACACACATAATATTTCTCGAATGATTATAAGGTAGTACATGTTTGAAATCTTTTTTAATCATTAGCAATGTACATATTCTACAAAAATAATTGTTCGAATCCAAAATCTCTAAAGAGAACAATATTTTCTTGTACCACTGAAATCACTTAATAGATTCAAGTGATCTCATATATAAATGCTTGCTTTCCAGTTTTAGGTTAACCCTTTCAAGATTTTAAGACGTTCTTGTCTTTATAAATCTTTAGGTTAAATTAAGTGACAGTACAATTACAAAATGGTGGCTTGTATTTTTATAAGTCGAGAATTCAAATCCCAAAAATAAAATACTTACATTTTGTTTGATCAACTCTTTTTTATTTTATTTTAAGGTTTTATCTTGACTACTTTGGATCGACGTGCATCGCACACCATTCTTTTTAAGTTTTAAGTATTTGATATGTTTTGTCAACAATTTCTAAAGCATGAAGTAAAAACTCTCAATTGATATTTCTACTTTCTCTTATATTATAGGTTCATTACCTACTATCAGTAAAATTTATTTTCCTTTCGCCGTAAGTAAGAATTGTTTAAAAAAATTAACGTGCTTTCAATTACGCGATCCTTTTAAGAATCCCTTGACATAATATAAGAAATAAAACTTAGATTTTAAATAATATTGATCGTTGAAGATTCGATTAATTATTCAATATATAATATATAAAAAATTCTGTAAAAAAAATTGAGAATTTTCAACGATATCTGAGTTCAAATATTTCTATTTTACACTTGAAACATTATTTTCAAAATTATATATATATATTAATTAAAAATCAAATTATATATATATACATCCTTGAAGATTCTGAACGTAATTATTCGAATTAAACAATTTATAAATGGCGTGACCGATTAAATAGGTGATTGGTTAAAAACGATACCGGAAATGTTATCGTTTGTATGTAAAATGGGTTAAAAAATATTGACTTTAATAATTTAGATTAATTATTAGAAACATTATCAACAGTAAATAAGATAACATGTTATACCTAAAATATTATAAGAGTTTAAGTTGATGGGCCTTAGAAATTCATCGATAAAAAATAAATTAATTATTTTGTTATTAATATTATCAACATATTAGATTATGCCTAAAATACTACTAAAATTTAAACTGATAAACCTTAAAAATTCATCGATAACAAAATAAGTTAATTACTTATTTTATTATAAATATTATTAACATTATTCTGCCTTTCCTTAAATATTTCCTATAAAAAAATAAAAAATCAATAAATCTTGGAGCCGCCAAGTCAAAGTAGGATATAAGGTTGAAAACCTTTATGGTGGTGTTTGAATTTTGATTAAGAAAGACGAGGATCAAATAAAGAAGAAAATGGTGAGAAGAGAAATAGAACTACTAAGCGAAGAGGAAAGGAAAGCACTTAGAGGCAGCAAATTTGCTCCTCTCCCTCCTCCTTCCCTTTCGAAACCCAGGTCAAGGTTAAGGTTAGGGTTAGGGTTAGGGTTTGGGTTTTTTTAACTTTCGTTGTTTCTAATTTTAAATTTGGTTAAAAAATCTTCTTTTCTTTCTGAGTTGTAATTAGAATTGCAGATTGGCTCATCCAGGAGGACCTTTAACAACTAATAAAGCTGCTGCTTTGGCTAAATTCCTCGAAAGGAAGCTCCAAGATCCCAACGGCTTTAATACAATCAATCCCGAACTTCTTGAATCGGCTGTCAATAGCGCTAAAGCTACCGTCGTTCAAAGTACCTTTTCTTATGGCTTTTACCTTTCTACTTTTAATCTCGACTTGAGGTTTTTTTTACATGATTTTTTTTTGAATATTTGCTGAAATTTGCATGAAAGATTTGACCTTGGTTTTTTTAGATTGTTCGTCAGCTGTTTTCAAAGGCGTTTTTTTAGATTGTGGTTGTAATTGTTGGTTTTTATTTTGCTATGTTATCTTTCATAGTGCGGTTTTCTTTAGAAATAGGTTTGTCTTCGGGGTTTCTTGTTTGAAGATGGAAGATTTTTAGGTGATATGGTTTTTGTAATGGTGTATATTCCCTTTTGAGGGTTCGGTGTTATCACATGTACTTGGTATTCTATTTAATAAAATATGAGGCACTCTTTTCTTCCTTCCAATGTGGAAGAATACGAAGGGAGTTTTTAATGAGACCTCCAATTTCTATCAAAAAACAATTATTTATGAGCTGAAATTTGACCTGGTTTTGGCTTATTTAAGTGCTAAATGGACTTATATATGGTTTTAATTATGTTTATTTAGCAATGTGAATGGGAAGAAGAAGCTGTTGGATTGGTTGATTTGAGAAAAGAATAGAAGAGAGTACAAAATGGGAATGCTTGAGGTCATGGGCCACACAATCACAATTTTTTAACTTTTATACGGAAATTCAGATGCTGTTTATACATATGAAGTGGAAGTCTATATTACTCGAACTTGTGATGAACCTTGGATTCGGGTATATGTTCAATATGAGTATACTCAAAATTTACCGGGTTTTTCCTTACTCTCGAGGATCATAACCTTATAATCATGTCCGAATATGGGTATATTAGAATAAAAAAAATAGAAGTCCAGTAACATAGATGGCAACTTAGCAGGTTACCTCACAAGTTAATCTTTAGGATGTGCTTTAGAATGTGCAGTTTTTCTTAGTTCTTTAAACATATTTAGAGGATCATATCCCTGTAGACACCCATTTCGTCTCATTTTTTTGTATATACATATATATAATATAGTTTTGAAAACATATTTGAAACATCTATATATTTTATAGTTTTTAAAACACTTTGAAAATATATATATAGTTTTTAAAACGTTTTTAAGAAAATATATTATACGGTTTTAAAAAAACATTTTTAAAATAAATAATTTTTTAAAAAAGAAACATTTTGAAAACATATATTATATAGTTTTGAAATCATTTTAAAAAACTTATAATATATAGTTTAAAAAAAAAACATTTTGAAAACTATATAATTTTGAAAACGTTTTTAAAATATATATAATATATAATTTTAAAATACTTTTGAAAATATATATTATATAGTTTGTAGAAAATATTTCATATTATTATTATTATCGTTGTTGTTTATTTTTATTTATTTATTTTTATTAATTTTATTTTCATTTTAATTGTCCAGGTCTATTTTGGGGTCCAAGTGAGCCAAGTCGGGCCTGAGCCAGCCCAGTTTCTGAGCTAGGGTTTCTCAACTTAGTCCCAGCGCCGCATGGCTTATAGCCGTTAGATCGAGCAGTGATCAACGGCTCAGATCGCGTGATTGCTAGGGTTCTGAAGCCCTAAAAGCTTCATCAATGCGCAGCCAGATCTGGACCGTTGGATCTGACCCAATCCAACGGTCGAGATCAAGGGTTCCAGAAGATCTAAAGTCACCGGCCAGCCGAGGATTCCGGCCACGTGCAGCACCAAATCGGAGCTACTCGGACTGAACCATCCGAGATCACCGAGAACGACCCCGGAATATCCGGGATCGACCCCAAAATAGTCGGAAACGGACCCCCATCGGGGCCTATAAATACGACGGAGATAACCCCGAGAACAGGGGGATAAAAAAGCCATAGCCACAATAAACCAAGAAGGAACCAGAAGAAACACAATACCCACGACGAACATCACAACACCACAACATCAATACAGCATCAACAATACAAAACACACGAAAACAGAACCAAACAGACATCAGTAAGCAAACCACAATAGAAGCAGTAACAACCAAAAGCCAAGCAAAATAAGGAGCAAGCACCGGGAAGACGAAAAGCCTCGTCGGGAAGAAGGTAAACTCGAGGGTTTTTTTTTTTTTAGATCTACTCCGATCGGTGAAATTATTGGGGGTATAGGCTTCGGGTTAGTGTTCGCTACGTGGAGGGGATCATTTTGGTAGGCTTGGATTTATTTCGGCCACCGCTAGCGGTGGCCGGCGTGGTGGCCGGCGCAGCGGAGGTGGCAGCCGGACAACCCCAGGCGAGGGAGCCTCAGAGAGATCGTTGTCTCTCAAATTATGAGAGATGAGTGAAATGAAAATGAGAGAAAATTAGGGGTTTTAAGCCTTTTATATACGAAGGACCAGAGTGCAATTACAGGATTGTCAAATCCTTTCCGCCGTCCCTGATACTTTGAGTCGCAATTCATTTTGGTCACTACCTGTAAAGTTGCCTCCGAATTTCCAATTTAATCAATTTGGTCCATGCTTATATTTTTATATTTCGTGAATTGGCACCTAACTTTTCTTTTCTCTTTTGCAGTTCATTTTAATACCAATCTAGTCCATTAATTTCAATTTGTCTCAATTTGATCCTCTAAGTCGATACCTTATTTTATTCTTTTTTATGTTTTTTTTGATTTATCTAACACTTGTCTATTATTATATTTTCTAACATTTTGACCTTTTTTAGAAGAACTCCAACCAATCAAAGGTAAGTAATGTGAATCGAGTTTTTAAATTTAAATTTAAATTTTAAATTTTCGCAACTAAGACAACCGACAAATTAATTGGTACCGAAAGGGCGGTTCAAGGGTGCTAACCCTTCCTTGACCGTAATCGACTCCCGAACCCGACACGTTTCTGGTACAACGCAGATCAGGTAAGATGGTGTCCGACCCACCTAAATTCATTTTAAAATGGTCGGTGGCGACTCCCAACCCAATCACTCAAGTCAAAGCCCAATTCCGGGGCCCAACCCGAAAGACGGTTGCGACAGCTTGGCGACTCCGCTGGGGACCGGTAAGTGAGTCAGGCCAGAATTAATTTTCGGTTGTCTTTTTATGCGAAGATTTTAAATTTAAATTTATTTATTCGATTCCAATTATTTACCTTTGATTATTTTCCAAGTAAATAGTTGTACTAACATTTTTTCAATGATTTCAGATTTTCGAAAAGTTTCATCTCAGGCTCTATACCTGAGCTCCGAACCCTTTTAAGTGGGGGTGAAAGCGACGCCTTCGTGTGAATTTATTCACCGTGCGGGCCTAGCAAGTAGCCTTCGGGATTCATATACCTTATGTCTTCGTGTGAATTTATTCTCCGTATGGGCATAAGGGAATGTGTCCCCTCGAGTTTAACTTAGTCCACACAAGCCTGTGATGGGTTTAGGACTAAGGGTCTGGTAAGCCCAAGGGGGCACCGGCAAGGAGAACTCGAGTACCGTTTTTAGAACCTAAACCGAGAGAGTACAGGGAAGTAGAGCCCGCCCCAAAACCTCATTCCGAACCCTAGGATGCTTTGTTTCCTGCTTTATTTTCTGTTCAAAGCATGCGAACTAGACAAATATGCGGTTAGGATTTGTTTAAAATTAGCCTGCGGAATAGAAATCATGTCTGGGTAGGAATTAAAGCATGAGGGGTAGATATCATGTGGGGTAGGATTTGTTTTTTATTTTTATTACTGTTTTGATTTACCTCACTAACTCTTTTATTTTTGTCTTCTTTTATTATGTTTTTATCATTCGCATCATTTAAAACGGGGTGTTGATCCACCAAAAATGTGTTTGTTAAACGTAAATAATCTGCATTAATGGACAAAGGGGTTGTAATACAAGAGATAAGAATGCATGGGTCCGGCTATGGTCCGAAAAGGGCTCAGAAATAAAATGAGGACAATTTGCAAGACAACTATGTGTCACATTCATGGTGCCCGCAATCAAGTACATCAAAAGTTAACTTTTCAAAAATGGGTTGACAAAGGTGGCAGGGGCAAGACGAGAAAAAGGTTACTGACCTCGAGAGTCCATTCAAAGACAACAAGAACAAGATGGCAAGTCACTGTCGACAAATTCAAGAAACAAGCAAATGAACTTCGAATAATCCCTTTGATGGAGGATTTCAATGGAATTTCCAATTCAGCAAAGGATGAAAGCCAAAGATGAAGTCATTCGACACTTTTTGGGAACCAATACAAAAAAAAACTCAACATTTTCACGGTTCATCCAGAGAGGTCGGAGCGGTTCAACAGGTTATTCAACCCGGTAAAAGACGAAGGCAAATGACTAGTCAACCGGTTCCGGGCCTAGAGGATTTAGTCCGGATGTACCTTTAAATATGTTTATTTTCTCTTAAAAGATAAAACATTTTTGTCCCAATAAAGGTTATTTACAATAACATACATGTTTTTGGATCAATGCCTCGAACATTTCATGGATTTATGCATTTTGCATATACATTTCATTTTTTAAGTATTTTCATAAACATGAAATCTCTTCATGGAGAATTCGATGAAGTGGTTTTAACCACATGACACCACATGGAAGCAAGATTGTAACATCATAAAAAAACTATCACAACGAATGAGCCCAATCAACTGGTTGTACGACTAAACCTGCCAAGATGATCTGAGAAAAAAGTCCACATATCCTAAGGGCTACAATGTTGAAGCTATTTGTAGTTGCCACATAGGATGCTCCAAACATTCCTCTGAGAACTATAAGGCGCTGAAACGCAAGATCCAAAACCTGATGGATTCAGGGGCATTGACAGCTGAAGAAGGGGACATGGCATATACCATTTGCACTTAGAGGATTGTTTTGTTTGAACACGTCACTGATATTTCATGTTTTCTTAATCTTTTAAACGATTGAATTTATGCTACTTTCTAAGGTGGAGCAATTGAACAAATTTTAATCTTTAGTTCTTCGAATATTAAATGAATTAAGGATTCTTTTAACTCTTCAAGAATTATAGATTTTTGACATATGACAAGATTAGACCTTTCTTATTATGTCTCAAACCCCAAAATGAAATACCTTGATCATTACCAAAAAGACCAAATTTTGACATAACTTCCCTTTGAAATTCTTGAACATTGTCTTTATCTTTTGATACACCCATACCTTTCTTTGAGTCAAATAAAGTCACCATTAGACTCAAAATTGACATTTTAATACCCAAGGCATTGAGTTGTTCATTTGAACATGAGCATTCTTCTAAGACACAATTTGGGGCATCTCGCCGGGAGCCTGAACATTGAGATATGTTGGGAGCAAGGAGCAAAAAAACAATTCATTCGAAATAATTCTATCACGCATTAACTACACTGTTTTCATGTGAATGAAATTAATCCTGAAAATCTATCCCCCTGGGGATACCTCTTCTGTGAGGACTTCCATGTATGAAATGATGAACGACTTTCTTTCTTTATCCCTTTACAACAAGAGAAAATATATATCCCTTGTGTCCCCTTTTGAGCCTGTAGTATTTTTCTTCTGATTCAACCCTAACCAAGGATCACCCTCCACATTGGGGGGCAAGGTGGAAGAAATCTGCTCACATGAGTGAAGACATCAATCAAAAGGAGACACCAAAAGGTGGACCAAATGGCAAGTGCGAAGATCCAATCAAGAACAAAAAAAGAAAAGAAGCAAAAAAGCAAAAAAAAAAAACAAAGAAAAAGAGAAACAAGAACAAAAGAAAAAAAGAGCAAAAATCAAAAAGAAAAAGGGACAAAAAGCACATGCAAAGATTCCCTAAAGACAAATGGCACATCAAGCTTCAAACTATGAGATTGATCAAGCACAATCATTCCCGAATCTCGGAATCACTTCACTCGAAGATCATGAAACATCCAGAGAAAATCCAGAGAAACACATATGAGCAGATCCAAATTGAGCAAGACAGGATTGAAGGCATCAGAATGAATTGATCCTTGGTTCAACACCCTGAAACACTTGTTTGGGCCTATTTATCCTTTTCTTTCATAACCATGAGCCTTGGCCTACATTACGTGACTTAAAAGTCCCTTCTAATCATACATGGATTTCTAAACAGAAGATACTATCTTCAGATTTCATCCCGCCCATCAGGATTAATCTTTGTTTGCAAAAAAACAATGTAATTAATGCATGGTAGAAAAAATAGCAAAGGGGGGTTCAAGACGTAAATCCTGAATAACGTCTTGAAACCAAAGGAGGGTTCGAGTTGAAAACCTGAAAAGGCGGCTCGAATATAAAAATTGTGCAACTGAGGCGATCACGTAAATTCCTTGATAAGGCATCGCACAATCCGAGTGTGACAACAAAGGTTGGGAGTCAGGGAACACTTCCAGCAGAGGAGCATGCAAGCTACCCCATCAATCTTTTGAGCATCCAATGTCAAACCTTTGAGCATCAAATGTCAAACCTTTGAGCATCAAATGTCAAACCTTTGAGTATCAAATGCCAAACCTTTGACCAAACACAATAACCTGAGACTTTTTATCCTTTCCTTACTTGACTATCTCCCAAAGATAGCTTGGATCTTGGCAGTTGTCAAATAGCTATAATTTATTGAAGGATTAACATTGAAATTAATTCTTTGATATCCGATGAACTCTAGTTTTATGATTCGTCTCAATTGTAAAACCGTGATAGGGGCAATATTTTTAAAACTTGAGATTAAACATTTTTTGAAACTCTTTTAATTGATATTTTCATGACTTTGAAAATAAAAGAGAAACATTTTTTTTTTCAAACAAGACAGTCTCTCTAGAGTGGATCTTGGTAAATGACATGTGACTCTTAGACACAAAACTCATGCTCAGAATCAATGCTGAAGTATGAAATGAGGAACATTTGGGGCATCTTTGAAGATTCAACATCAAATATTAGGGTATTTTTGGATATTGAGGCATCTTTGGGGATTCAACATCCTAATGCGAATTATCGGACCTTTTTCAGGAGATAAAATATAACCAATTCATGTTACATGCATCTTATGCATACATTTTAGAGCGTCATATCTATCATTTTCTTTCCACGTACATAATTTTTTACAGCTTTAGAGTCAAGTTCGACTTCAAGACGAAGGATACTCGATTCAAAAGCACCTTTACAGATTGATGTCGGTTGCTTAGCTCAGCAGCAAGAAGCTACACTTCAACCAACTCGACAGATGGAAAGATCGACATTCATTTTCAGATTCGACATTTCCAATATAAATTTTATCTCGCTTGAGACAGTCTCATTTAATGCAGATGATTATCTCACTTGAGATTGCTTTTTTAAAACAGACTTTGTCTCACTTGGGACTGTTTTACTCGAAAGAAGATTTATTTCACTCATGATTGTTTTTCTTAAAATAATATTTGTCTCGCTTGAGACCGTTTTCACTAGAAGAGTTTTTTCTCTCTTGAGACAGTTTCCCTTGAAACAAATTTTGTCTCTCTTGAGACAGTTTCTCTTGAAACAAATTTTTTTCTCTCTTGAGACAGTTTCCCTTGAAACAAATTTTGTCTCTCTTGAGACAGTTTCTCTTGAAACAATTTTCGTCTATCTTGAGACAGTTTCCCTTGAAATAAATTTTGTCTCTCTTGAGACAGTTTCCCTTGAAACAAAATATTTGAATATGTTTTCTTTGAAACAAATTCCGTCTCCCTTGAGACAGTTTCTTTTGGAACTAAGTTTTGTCTCTCTTGAGACAGTTTCTCTTGAAACAATTTTCGTCTATCTTGAGACAGTTTCCCTTGAAACAAAACCTTTGAATTTATTTCCCCTAAAACAAATTTTGTCGCCCTTGAGATAGTTACTCTTGAAACACAAAATCTTCAAATTTATTTCCCTTAAAACATAATTTTGTTTCCCTTGAGACCATTTCTCATGAAACAACAGATATCTTTGAGATCGTTTCCCTTGAAACGAATTCTATCTCTTTCAAGACAACTTCTTTTGAAGCATCATCTGAACTGTTACACTCAGCTCAGGCACATACTTGAGATGGTCGAGAAGCATTTCTCAAATCAAAAATAGAATGTGCACATCAGATTTGAACATTTGAAGAATTCGAGATCAAGGATCAGAACTTGAAGATTCCAGAACTAAGATTCCAGAAAAGTAACCGGAGATCGAGATTTCTCTCCTGAGCCCAAAAATAACATATGTTGCATATGCATTTTTAGGCATACCTAAGAGCATTGCATCCATCTCATCACATATATGCATAACTTTTTCAGGTTTTAGCTAGAGTCAATTTCAACTTCGCAGCGAAGGATATTGCACTCAAAGCGACACAATTTGCTCGAGAGTGGATTTCAACTTCACGACGAAGGATATCTAGCTCGAAGCTAAACTTCACAATAAAGGGGTCTCCACGGTTTCAACTTCACGGCGAAGGGAATTGTGTCCACCCGCAACATACAATACTTGGATTTCAACTTCACGACGAAGGATATTCAAGTCAAGGCTCAACTTCACAACGAAGGGGCCATCCGCGATTTCAACTCCACGACGGAGGATATCGTGGCACTCGAGACAACACAAGTTCAACTTCACAACGAAGGGACGGCTGGTTGTCAACAAACAACTTCTCAATTTCAGAGCCAATTTCAACTTCACAATGAAGGATATGGACTCCAGACAACGCAAGTTCAACTTCACGACGAAGGGACCGCTGGTTGTCAATAAACAATTTTCCCAATTTCAGAGCCAATTTCAACTTCACAGCGAAGGATATTGGACTCCAGACAACGCAAGTTCAACTTCACGACGAAGGGACCGCTGGTTGTCAACAACAACTTCCCAATCTCAGAGCCAATTTCAACTTCACAACGAAGGATATTGGACTCCAGACAATGCAAGTTCAACTTCACGACGAAGGGACCGCTGCTTGTCAACAACAACTTTCCAATCTCAGAGCCAATTTCAACTTCACAACGAAGGATATTGGACTCCAGACAACGCAAGTTCAACTTCACGACGAAGGGACCGCTGCTTGTCAATAAAATTTCATTCAGAGCCAATTTCAACTTCACAGCGAAGGATATTGGACTCCAGACAATGCAAGTTCAACTTCACGACGAAGGGACCGCTGTTTGTCAACAACAACTTCCCAATCCCAGAACCAATTTCAACTTCACAACGAAAGATATTGGACTCCAGACAACGCAAGTTCAACTTCACGACGAAGGGACCGCTGCTTGTCAACAAAATTTCATTCAGATTCAATTTCAACTTCACAACGAAGGATATTGGACTCGAGACAACACAAGTTCAACTTCACAACGAAGGGACGGCTGGTTGTCAACAAACAATTTCCCGGTTCCAGAGCCAATTTCAACTTCACGACGGAGGATATTGGACTTGGAACAATGCTACTTACTTGGATTTCAACTTCACGACGAAGGATATCCAACTCAAAGAAAGATTATCTGCCATCAAAATTGTCGAGTTCGACTCCATTCAGCTCGATGATACTTCAATCACACTACTGTTCGGCTGCAATCAAGGTTTTCAAGTCGAGAAGAAGACCTGGGTTAACCGTGTCTTAGTGACAAGAAACTGCTTTCCGACAGCATAGCTTAAATCGAGAAAAGCTATCTGTCAACGAATACCTTTCGAGTTCGATGTCATTCAGCTCAAAGGTCTATCAACCATATGGTGGAGTCAAAGAACTACTTTCTAGTCGAATTTTTAACCAAAGTCTTTAAATCGAGAAGAAGACCGAAGTTAATTGCAATTTGGCAACGAGAAGCCACATTCCAATTCCGAACTACGACTTTTTCATTTCGAGATGGACTCGACTTCGCTACGAATGAGCCATTCATAACCCCATTCGATAGGGAGTTGTTCTATTCAATCTTCAACTCCACCGGACGAAAATTTGTGTCTTTTTGTCTTTGTCCTATTTTTCGTTCCACGAATTCATTCCACGAAAAAGGACAAAGAGGGGCAGCTGTAGACACCCATTTTCGTCTCATTTTTTTGTATATACATATATATATAATATAGTTTTGAAAACATATTTGAAACATCTATATATTATATAGTTTTTAAAACACTTTGAAAATAAATATAATATATAGTTTTTAAAACGTTTTTAAGAAAATATATTATACGGTTTTAAAAAACATTTTTAAAATAAATATAATTTTTTAAAAAAGAAACATTTTGAAAACATATATTATAGTTTTGAAATCATTTTAAAAAACTTATAATATATAGTTTAAAAAAAAACATTTTGAAAACTATATAATTTGAAAACGTTTTTAAAATATATATAATATATAATTTTAAAATACTTTTGAAATATATATTATATAGTTTGTAGAAAATATTCATATTATTATTATTATCGTTGTTGTTTATTTTATTTATTTATTTTTATTAATTTTATTTTCATTTTAATTGTCCAGGTCTATTTTGGGGTCCAAGTGAGCCAAGTCGGGCCTGAGCCAGCCCAGTTTCTGAGCTAGGGTTTCTCAACTTAGTCCCAGCGCCGCATGGCTTATAGCCGTTAGATCGAGCAGTGATCAACGGCTCAGATCGCGTGATTGCTAGGGTTCTGAAGCCCTAAAAGCTTCATCAAATGCGCAGCCAGATCTGGACCGTTGGATCTGACCCAATCCAACGGTCGAGATCAAGGGTTCCAGAAGATCTAAAGTCACCGGCCAGCCGAGGATTCCGGCCACGTGCAGCACCAAAATCGGAGCTACTCGGACTGAACCATCCGAGATCACCGAGAACGACCCCGGAATATCCGGGATCGACCCCAAAATAGTCGGAAACGGACCCCCATCGGGGCCTATAAATACGACGGAGATAACCCCGAGAACAGGGGGATAAAAAGCCATAGCCACAATAAACCAAGAAGGAACCAGAAGAAACACAATACCCACGACGAACATCACAACACCACAACATCAATACAGCATCAACAATACAAAACACACGAAAACAGAACCAAACAGACATCAGTAAGCAAACCACAATAGAAGCAGTAACAACCAAAAGCCAAGCAAAATAAGGAGCAAGCACCGGGAAGACGAAAAGCCTCGTCGGGAAGAAGGTAAACTCGAGGGTTTTTTTTTTTTTTTTAGATCTACTCCGATCGGTGAAATTATTGGGGGTATAGGCTTCGGGTTAGTGTTCGCTACGTGGAGGGGATCATTTTGGTAGGCTTGGATTTATTTCGGCCACCGCTAGCGGTGGCCGGCGTGGTGGCCGGCGCAGCGGAGGTGGCAGCCGGACAACCCCAGGCGAGGGAGCCTCAGAGAGATCGTTGTCTCTCAAAATTATGAGAGATGAGTGAAATGAAAATGAGAGAAAATTAGGGGTTTTAAGCCTTTTATATACGAAGGACCAGAGTGCAATTACAGGATTGTCAAATCCTTTCCGCCGTCCCTGATACTTTGAGTCGCAATTCATTTGGTCACTACCTGTAAAGTTGCCTCCGAATTTCCAATTTAATCAATTTGGTCCATGCTTATATTTTTATATTTCGTGAATTGGCACCTAACTTTTTCTTTTCTCTTTTGCAGTTCATTTTAATACCAATCTAGTCCATTAATTTCAATTTGTCTCAATTTGATCCTCTAAGTCGATACCTTATTTTATTCTTTTTTTATGTTTTTTTTTGATTTATCTAACACTTGTCTATTATTATATTTTCTAACATTTTTGACCTTTTTTAGAAGAACTCCAACCAATCAAAGGTAAGTAATGTGAATCGAGTTTTTAAATTTAAATTTAAATTTTAAATTTTCGCAACTAAGACAACCGACAAATTAATTGGTACCGAAAGGGCGGTTCAAGGGTGCTAACCCTTCCTTGACCGTAATCGACTCCCGAACCCGACACGTTTCTGGTACAACGCAGATCAGGTAAGATGGTGTCCGACCCACCTAAATTCATTTTAAAATGGTCGGTGGCGACTCCCAACCCAATCACTCAAGTCAAGCCCAATTCCGGGGCCCAACCCGAAAGACGGTTGCGACAATCCCTATACTTGTGTCTGTTATTTGTCGGGCAAATGCATAAAACATGGGTATTTTAGGAAAATAAAGAGCCTAGAAACATAGATTCTTATAAGTTCATCATTAGGTTGTTCTAGTTGTTTCTATATGGGTTGTAAGATCTGCTTTAGAATGCACACTTTCAGTTAGTAATTCCTTTTTCTTCTTTCTGATTTCCATTTTTCTTTTTATGTGAAGGTGGGGCTTCGAGTTCAAGGTCTAGGGTTCGACATGTAGATTCCTTTGGTGACTCTGAGGTACTTCGATTCTGCCTTTTCCTAATTGTTACATGCAAAAATCTCTAGTTGATTTTTGCTTCTCACTTCGTTATAAGTCTATCGATTTCACAGGACACTCCGGAAGAAGCTAAGTCAGAAATTCCGGAACCAAAACAGAAGAAAAAGAAGAAGAAAAAGAAGAAAGAGAAGAAGAAGAAGAACAAAATGAAGAAGGTTGCCTTTTTTTTTGGCTTCTCACTTCATTATCGGTCTATCGATTTCACGGGACTATATGCTTTCACTGTTTCAGGTGGCAGAGGAGATTGAATCTACATTGAAAAGACCTAAAAAGAAGGTCAAACTATGATCAAATTAATAATGCTTTAAAGACATCTTTAATCTTTTTTTAAAAAAAGTTATAGGATTTAAACACTCGGGGATCATCTAAGAAACACAACAATGGATCACTGAAGAAGCCGCAAAGGGCTGCTGGGAAGGGTTTGGTTTCTTTAGACAGTAAGCCTCCAAAAAATCCTTTGAAAATTAGAGGGTTGTTGTGCATTTTAGGACAAATCTAATTCTTGTGTTCTCACATTAGCTCATTGGTTTCATTTGACAACATTATTTAGTTAAATGCATATAGGTTTTTAATATTACAATGATAAATTTTTTGGTAAAGTATCCAACTATTACTTTTGTTTCGTTTTGGTTATTTAATTTTTTTTTTGTTTTAAAATAGAATACCAATAATTCCTTATTTATGGTTTAATGTACAACTGTGTGCACAGTTATTTATGTATTAATTCAAGATACACATAACAATGGATTGCGACTACACGTGGAAAAAAATTCTATACCAAATAATTTCAACGTACATATGTCATTTGATCCGAGTTTCTTACGTAAAGGGTAAATTATATTGGCGATCTTTGAAAATTTAAAGTACTTTCATTTTAGTCATCAGATTTTTAAATTTTACATTAGAGTAATTAAATTTTAATATTGCTTTCATTACAATTGTTATCGTAGCCGTCCATGATAATTGTTTTTTTTGGATAAATTGAATTTTATTACCCAATGAAGCAGAGTTTGCTACAATCAAATAAAGAGATCAGGGACAATCCGATCCAATAAAAGTCGAAAACCATTCCAAAAAACAATTACCGAAAAAATCGATAAAACCGAACTGAGTCAATAGATGGCGTGCTCACGCCTTAACTGAAGGATTCTTCTGCGGTAGTTTTGGATGAATAAGCCGTGCCTACGCCTTAACTGGAGACTTCTTCTGCAGTATCTCATGATGGATAAGTTGTGCCCACGCCTTAACTGAAGACTTCTTCTTCGTTAGGTCTGGATGAAAAAGTCGTGCCCACGCCTTATGTGAGCGCTTCTTCTGGTATTGCCCAAGAATTACATAGGAAAATATTAACACTATCAGACATGTTAATGTTTTTTAACCTCAGCTTAATACCTACAAATTCTTCGATGCAAATAAAAAGTTCATCGGTAGATCTTGATCTTCCTTGAAAGATTCTTCGATTACGCTCTTCCCACAAAACATAGATTCTAGCACACCAAGCAAGTTTTAAAATAGTGGAAATAAGAGACTTGCCTTTCCAAGAATTGCATGCCCAAACAATCATGTCCTCCCAATAAGAGTTGGATTTTTTAACCCATTGTGTTGTAAAATGATCTCCTATAAATTAGAAGCCATTGGACATTCAAATAATAAATGAGACCGAGTTTCCAGTGCAGCATTACAAAGGACACAGTCCCCAGTAGTGTTCCCCATTCGTTGAAGTCGATCACGAGTTGGGAGACGGTTAAGAATTGTCATCCATGCAATTATACTGAGTTTAGGAATATGGAGTGGGTACCAGATCAAGGTATGCCATGGAACTTTATTCTCATTCATCCTAATTTCCTGTCAAATATCTCTTATGGTGTCCATGATAATTGTTGGTAGTTGATTAGTTGTTATTTTATTTAAAAAAATTGTATCTTTTAATAAGATAGATATGATATAATCTTATTAGTGAAAAGTTAAGTTAGAATATGGATGTTTGATGTCATAAAAAATTGACCTTTTAATAGAAGCATTGCTAATTTCGTCTGGAACTCTAAATCGGTAAAGTACATTCACTGGATTAAATGGGACAGTTTATGTAAACCAAAATCTCACGGGGGTATGGGGTTTTTTGATATTAAAATTAGAAATCGTTCTTTGTTAATAAGTGGATTTGGAGGTATAGTTTGGAAAAGGATAGCTTATGGAGGAAGATTGTTGAAGCTAAGTACAATTATGATCAAGACGCAATCATTCCAAAAGTTGTTAACAAGAGATCTTCTTCGTGGGTGTGGCGCGGTATTGTGAATCTTGTTGGGTCTTTGGACTCTGATTTCTTGGCGGATTTGAGGTGTGTTATGGGTAATGGGTTAATATAGATTTTTGGTCTGATTTTTGGACTGAAAACCCTTCTTTAAAAAGCTCGTTCCCCTGTATTTTCAGTATAGTTGTTCAAAATTCGGTAAGATTAAAGATTTTGGTTGTTGGGTTCAAGGTCGTTGGGAGTGGAGGATTCTATTGAGAAGAGCTTTTTTCGATTGGGAACTGCCTATATGGGATGATTTCTTGCTCGTTTTAAGCAGAGCGGTTCCTACAGTTTTTGGCCCGGACATATTAGTATGGCATGGTTCGTCAGACGGTATTTATAATCCAAAAGATTATTGCTTTAAAGTGGCCACTGAAGTTTTGTTGGATGATCCTGTGTGAAGCCTAGTTTGGTCCAAACTTGTGCCGCCTAAGGTCACTGCTTTTGTGTGGAAAGCAGTGCATTTTAGATTGCCAGTTATGGTAGAGCTGATAAAAGGGGATTCAATTGTCCTGATCAGGTTTGCTGTCTTTTCTGTAACCTTGAGCCGGAATCGATCAATCACGTTTTGTGCCATTGTTTTGTTGTTTGGGAAGCTTGGCAAAGATGGTGCTCGGTATGGAATGTTTCTTTAGTGCTTCTTCGGTTTTGTTCGTCTGATCATATTTTTAACAAAGCTTTGCTTCAGATAGGTCTTTGGGCGAATTTCTCTTGGCCGTGAAGTTTCTTGTGGTCTCTGATTTTATTCGGAACCTGGAAGCTATTGTTCGAGGTGCTTGCTAATGGAGTTGATGTTGATGTTCTTTCAGTGCTGCAAGCTTTTGATTGGGGTGGTCTAATTCGGCTATAGTTTCTGTTAGTGGTCGCAATTCGACTATAGTTTCGTCGATTTCTGTTGCTTGCCTAAGTCTTCTGCTTTGTTCTTTAATGTTCCAGTTGTTCTCTGCCGGTTGTTTTGATTGCGTTAGTTTTGCTCGTGTTTCGGGGGTGGTTCTTGTTTATGTCGTTTTAAATTTTCGATGTTAGCTACTTGTTCTAATGATCTCTTCACTTCAGGGTGTACTCTTTTTCCTCCAAATAGGTCTAGGGAGGTTTTTTAATGAGATCCTTAGAGTGATCACTTTGTTATTTCGATAATACAAAGTACATGTTTTCAAAAAAAAAATACGAATTTAATTGTTGGTTCCTTTTAGTTAACGAATTTTAATTTCTTTTTATCAAATTGACCCAAATATAACGTAGCACTGAAATGTCATTAAACTAATGTGACATTTTAATAATGTTAACTATTTATCCTGATTAAAATGTTCACATTATTTATTTTCAATCTCTCTCACTACATAAAAATGTCAGAAAATATTAAAAAGCTATATATAACAAAACTAGTGTAAATATTTCAATAAAGATGATATAGTTATTCTTTCGATTTTTATGATGTATCAGGAAGGAATAAAATAGATAACATTAGCTTAACAACGCCATTAAAGTACATATTTTATTCAATTTGATAAAATTTAAATTAAATTTTTTAGCATAAAAGGGACGAAATTAAAGTGTAAGGGTTAAAATGAGTAAAATGATAAAGTTGGGGGTCAAAAAGTTTATTCTACCAATAGGTTTTTATCCAATAGGTTTACTGTACTGAACCTATGAATTTGAAGAGCGACCCGTCTTGCCGATTTCCATGATTCAAACTTGAAAGCTTTTCTGGGTAAGTTCTTCCCCTTCTTCTTGTCGTGTTTGAAAATGATTAATCCTCGCAGTAGCAAAAGCATCACCAATTTCCTCAATCTTTCACGCATTATCACAAACATTCCTTTCTCCAACGACCCATCACTGTTCTTCGCAGTCCGATTCATCTCGAAACCCCCTTCCAATCAATCTACATCTTTTACCATTTCTTACCTCAAAGACAAACTCGGATTCTTGCCGGAATCTGCCCTGAAACTCGCCAATCACGTCAATTTTAAAACCCAGAAAACCCAGATTCCGTCCTTCATTCTTCGACCAATACGGGTTCTCCGAGACCCAAATCCGAAAAATCATCAAAGCCCGACCGAGCTTGCTCTGTTCCGATGTGCAGAAAACCCTTTTACCCAAAATCCAGTTCTTTCAATCCAAAGGTATCCCGGACCCCGAAATTTCCAGGATTTTCTTTTGCGACCCCAGGATTTTTTCTCGTAGCATTAAAAACATGTTATCCCTTGTTTCAATCAACTTAGTGGTCTCCTTCGATCCGAAATGAAGGCCGTCGTAGCTATCAGGAGACACCCGTATCTAATTGCAAGTAATTTAGATGCTTATTTGTTTCCTAATATCAAGACTTTGATAGACAATGGTGTGACTGAATCGATACGGTATCGATGCTGATTTACCATCCGAGGTCTTTGGTTATGCTTCCGGATCGTTTTAAGGAGATTGTTAAACAAGTTAAGGAAATGGGATTGATCCTTTGATGTTTAAGTTCGTTCATGCTGTTATCATGTTTAGAAAAATGAGTAAGCCTGCGATGGAGAGTAAGTTTGATGTTTTCAAGAAATGGGGTTTATCTGAAGAAGAAGTTTGGGAAGCTTTCGGAAATATCCCGGAGTTTTGGAAGCGTCGAAAGAGAAGATCACCATGATTATGGATTTCCTAGTGAACGAAATGCAGTTCCCGGCTTCAACCATCGCTTTTCATCCTACCATTTTCACCCGGAGCTTGGAGAAAAGGATCGCCCCAAGGTGTTTGTTTGCTCGGGATTTGTTGTCGGAAGGTTGATTAAGGACTTTAGTTTGTCAACCTTGTATGTGACTCCGGAAAAGGTGTTTATTGAGAAGTTCGTTAACCAACATGAAGACAGAGCTCCGGAGCTGTTGAAGCTGTACGAAGAAAAGGTCGAATTCGCAATAAGAGGCAAGTACAAGATCGAATCAAGGTAGTTGGACGTAACCATATTAGACCTAGCAGTTTATTTTATTATATTATTATCGGTTTGAATTCTTTCTTGTTTGACTTGCTAAGAATTTGACTCTGTTTAGCACCATTAGTCTTGTTCCGATTGAAACTTTGCGGTGCCTGTTTAACGTTCCTTCTAAATATGCATAAATGAGTTGCAGGAGTATGTTGATTGTACCGGCTCCACTGGCATTGAGTTCTATGCTAAGAAAATTTTCAATGCTTTGTTCATTAGTTGAAACTTCTAGATTTTTTTTCCAGTTTTTTTAATTTCTCTTATTCTTTTGTATTTTTAGAAAAATGATAAAATTAAACCATGATTAAATGTTGAGAGTTTAAAATGTTAAAATTAGGATCAAATTAACACAATATGTAAACTTTGAGGACCAAATATGTTATTCTACCAATGTAAGCAATGACCATGTTAGCTTCCACATCGAAAGTAAAAGATAATTTGTCATCTACCTATTCTCGTATTTCTATTTTAATCATTAACCGTTATTTAATAGTAATATAAAATAAAAAGTATAATAATAATTTTAATCTCTAAAACTTACAAATCTTATCAAATTAATATCGATTCAGAATAATTCTAAAACATAAGGGTAAACAATGCGAATAGTCCCTTTTATTTAGGTTTGATCGATTTTATCACCAATTTAAAAATTAAGGATAAATGATCCCCATATTATCAGTACATACAATTTAAGTCCATATGTTACTAATTTCTGTTAACCTCTTTTGTTTAAATCCCTAATATGATTGATGGACTAAAATTGAACGGGGATTAACTGCTGAAAGACTAAAATCGAACGGATCGATAATATTAGATATCATTTCTCCTTTAATTTTTAAATTAATAACCAAAGTTGGTCATACCGAAAAAATATGGACTATTCGTATAGTTTACCCAAAACATAATTATGTAAAAGAAACATAAATATATGAAACTGGCAAAATTTATACGAGTCATTAGCCTATCAAAATTTATGTAAATATAAAATAGAGCAAACACAATTCATCATTAAACTATGTTAAAATGATTTTTTGACTATTGAATTTTCAAAAAATACAAAAAAACATTAAACTAATTTGTTAGTCTTATTAAAATAGTATAAAATGATCATTAAATATATTAAACTATTACAAAATAATTACTAAATTTATCAAAAATTATTATCATTTTATAAGTTACAGTGACTTTATAATAGTTCCATAATTTTTTTTAATAGTTAGGGTGATATTGACGAACACACTGTAAACGCAATTGCTCAAACCTAGTGCTCTAAGAAGAATAACCTTCCACACTGAGACCACTTCATATGTTATAGTTCCATAAGTTTAATAATTGTTTTGTAGCTTCCGAAAATTAAGTGGACAAAAAGATCTTTTCATCATAGTTTAGTGGCCATTTTTGTATTCTACCCTATCAAATATCATAAAACGAGAAATACACAAAAATACGACACGAATACACAAATTGGCATGCTCTAGTTATTCAGCTAATAAAAACTGAAAATAAAAAGAATAGGCAAAGGCTGAGTTACTGGGCTAACTTGACAATAATTGATACATGTTTTTTTTATTCATATTAAAAGGGTCAAAAAGGCCTAAATAAAAAAAAAATTGGATAAGAGTGTTGAGAGTTTTTACAACAATGGAGGAATTACAACATACCTGATTTTCATGTAGGGACCAATGCCAATATCTGATTCCTAATAATTCCCATACACTTCTGTATCTCTGTGTAAATTGGTAGATTCTGTGAACAAAATGGCTTCAAACTTGTAACAGCTGAATCTAGCACTTCTGCAACATCTCCTGGTGGAAACTGTCTTTCTGTACATTTCTGCATTTTTTCGGGGGTGGGGAGTGAGATTATTGGAATCGTACTTTATATCAACAAAAATGTAATTTACTCGCGTATTAAAGAATGCTTTGTTGAATTTTACTGCAATATGATGATTAAAAACCTACCATTATAGCGAAGAGAAAGGTTCTGCTAAGAACCACGACACCGAGGCCATTCGGGTAATTACCTGTTCATGAGCAAGGTGGCTACGCAATGTGAAATAAGGTCTGAAGGGATTCCGAGTTCATCTTGGTCGGACAAACTTTGCAGCTTCATCTCAGGTATATGACTAGTTGCGAAAGGATATGACCGATGATCATGACTGCGGATTGAGTCTGTTGTGGCAGCAGACCTCGGAACAGGCATGCTAATCTCGTCCAATGAAAGTTGGTTATTTACAAAATCTATTGCCTCAATCACCTCAATGTTTTTCCCCCCTTTTCGCAAAGATGACATAGCCTGAGATGGTAATCAAGTTTGATCAGAATGTGTAATCCTACAAATGCAATGAAAACATTTTACTAAAATACAGGTAAGCTCTACACCAAATTTATGAACACATTTCTATAATTTACAGCGTTAATTCTATCTCATACGGTTTAGCTCGAGGATTGCTGTGGCCTTGTATTTACTTCAGGCTTTTTCACCTATGGCTCGTTGGTTTTGACAGATATTTTTGTTGTATATATAAAAAAGGATACATGAAGTTCTGATTGTATGGACCATATTCAAAATGCTTTGAAGCTAAGAAGGGGAAAAAAGTTTAGACTCGAACCAAGTGGATATATAACAGTTCAATGCCGTTTTTTACCTGCATAGCTGCATCAACCATTGACCGAGCTTTCCTTTTTGAACTTTCCACAATTTCAGTCACATGGGATACAGATTCTTGGACATGATGCATAGCATGACCGAAAGAGCTCAACTGAGAGCCCTGCTCACCAATTTTAGCCAAGGGCTTCAGCAACTTACCCAAGGAGGTCCCTTGATATGTATTACGTTGCCTCAAGCAAAACAAAGCGGAAGAAACCTGCATGTAGAAATTAGGATGAAATGGTAAATGACAATAGTGTACAGATTTAAAGGAAAACAACTTTATCGACGTCTCATGCCTGTTCATTGACTTCATTTAACTGTAAGAGAACGGCAGCATATTGCTTCTTGAAAGAATCTGAATCCTTTAGGTAGTTGTCTCCACCTTTCTGGTTTTCCAACACCTCACCATTCATACATCGCAGTTCAGACACCACAGCCTCCTGCAAATGCTAACACCTCATCATTCATACGTCGCAGTGCACTGCTCTCACATTACTGAACAAAATTATTTGAACAAGATTCTCTGTCCGCCTCAGATAAATACAATAGACATGGAACTGAAATTACACAACAATGAAACTCACAGCATTGATGCCCCAAAAAATCGCAGAAAATCATCAATTTTGGAGGTAAGAGAGGTTAAATTACCATTTTATTAAAAGGGTAGAAAAAAGAGGGAAAAAAGAATATGTTCAGTATCAGGGTTTTAAAAAACAGTCCGCGACCGCGATTTCGGCCGCAATATAGCAGTTTCGCCGCCATCCGAGTTACCCGCGACGGCCGCAATAGCGTCCGCGATGGCCGCAATCACGGTAAATCCGAAATAACCGAAAACACGACCGCGATTTGAAACCCTGCTCAGTATTAAATTATGCAACATACACTGCACAAGAATATAAGAACTTCATGTTTAAAAAATAGAAAGGGAGATAGAAAGATCCGCCACTGGAATAAGTTTAATGCATAACAGCTAATAGGAACCTTTTTGTCAAGAGCACGAGTCAACTGAGAAAGAGCTTCAACATCAGCCTCCCTAGCCTGTGCCAGCGACAGGGCAAAGGCTGTGAATTCATTGCTTGTTGACTATAAACAGTTTCAGTAGGCCCAATTTTAAGTTCCAAATTAGGACTTGGTGAATCAACCTGGCCAAAGGAATTTATCATTACCTTAGATAGAAGTTTTTTTTATTCTATAATCAACCTAGAATTGATTTTATTTGATATCGGCGAAATGAGATCTATTTTGCAGTAATAACTTACCTTAACTGGCTGTGACAAATTGCCAACACGAAAGTTGATGGGGAAGTACGAGAGGGACTATTAGCATTCTCCAGGTTATCACATTGTGCAAATTTGATGTTCTCTTCCATCTTGTTTTCTTTTGACTGCCCATTCATTTTGAGCTCATTGTAGTTCTCAACAAAGATGGCATCATTTTGTCTCAAAAGGGAAGCAGGCAAATTTTCCAAAGGATTTAAAGGCATACAATCAATATCCTGCAACAGAAAACATTATAATCATAAAAGTTGATAGGAAATAAGGACAAAAGTATAAATGGGAACAAGCTAAGTAAATCTAGTAAAGGCACAGAATTATAGTACACACAAATACCAAACAGGTATAAGTACATCAACTCGTGTATTTAGACAGAAAAGATCCAAGGAACCTCCCAAAGCCTCAGCCTGTCATTAATCCATCAGACTGAAGGGCGTAATGATGATAGTCTACATCAGCAGTCAAGCGAAATAAACATGCAGCTATCATATATGAAGCAACCCTATAAAATAAAAAGTTACCATGACAAATTCCACTCCTAGCTCAGGGTTGTCAAACTGAATTCGGTATCTACCATAATCAACAGTTAACACACTTCCATCATGAATCTCCCAAGTTTTTGGATGAATGGCAATGACACGTTGTCCAACCGATAGAGGTCGAGCTAAATCAGTTGGAAGTCCTTCACCAGTTCCAGCACAGAGTTCGGCATAATGCCTCCTAACCGATTCCCGGTATTGATTAAGCTTCTCCCTTTCTTCTTTTAAAAATTGCTCGGAGAATCGCCTCGGTTTTCCAAGGGAACTGGATCAAGATGATATTGTATAAGTAGAGCACCACAATGAAAATCCTTACAAACATTCCAAAGTAGAAAGTTATACCTTCGTATTACACCCCATTCAACACGAGTTAATCTAGGAATACCTAATCCTACATGATCCAAATACTCCACAAACTCCTGTTTAGCAAACCATGGGTAATCAATTGTACTATAGAACCATTCAAAGATACACCATCTCCGTGCTAGGTATGAATTTAGGAAGTTACAAAGCTTTTCCTGTCATACAGAATACACATAAACATGAAGAAAAAAACCAATATATAGAAACTCAGGTTCATAGTAATTGTAAGTAAATAGTGTTACCTTCAGATTGAGTGCTCTGTCATGGAATAACGTGACTGGCACACTAGTTTTGCCCTTTACAATATTATCAGAGGACTGTATATCCTTCCTAATTGCTGGTTTCTGTGCATCCATCTTTCGCTTACTCCTGACTTTTGTTGGCAGGTTGACCTGGTTAACAGATGAAACCTGTATAGTAGATGGAGCTGAATTGTTCAAGTCCCTTCCCTTATCCGAACTAGAGGATGCATGCTCTGGAGGTCTCAAAGGTTTCCCTTGCTTAGGATGCCCAATATTATTAGACCGTTTACCTTTGCTCAGAAGATTCTTAGCCTCATTGGAAATCTAAAAATGCAGATAAAAATAGCAATATCAACAAACAGTAATATGTGATGAATGGAAGAACATGAAGCTAAAGCATATAAATTTGTTTTTTCTACTCAAACAAATTGGTAGATATTTAACTTACAAATAAGACCTCAAATGCAATGGTTGAAAGAGGGAGGAAAGAAACAATTACTAAACAGGCTAGACATCTATTACCACATAGAGTGCCCTTGGAAAACCCACAGCTCAGTTGAAATTAAACTGAGTTGATCATGTACTTACTTCATAAATTTAGGTCTAAAATAGACATTCTTCCTAAATGGTCTCCATCATCAACTCAAAACTTTACCAATTTATTCAGTTTCTCCAGGCACCATGTTGAAAGAACTATTCCTTTCCAATTTATCCCCTAATCTTTTTCTTTTTTGATAAGATCCCCTCATCTTCACTTAGTAATAGACTTATTTAATACTTTTCATAGCATTCTCTGTAACATTTATTACTATATTGCTTATTCTGTTTTCCATTCAAACTCAAGCTGTAGGCGCCACATATACTCACAACAAAAAGGCAAGAGGTTTAAACATGCACCCACTTTGTACAGTTCATATACATACTCTCAGAAGTAAGAAGGCCTAATTAGTAAAATGCCCATCAATATTCTGTAGAAGAAAAGTATATTACGATTCCATCATATCAATAAGGGAACTGAAATGAAATTTTACATTGAACATTTAGAACTTGTTTGTGATCCATCTTAACTCTTTGAAGCTGAACAAGTGAAAAATACAAACCTCGATGTTTGGAGATTCACCCAACTGAGAATCATCATCATTTTCATATTTTGGAATCTGCGACTAGAGTAGAGTGCAAATTGCATATGGTCATTGTTTCATGTTATAAACCCAATGGAATTTTCTTTTCCAAACAAAACCAATAAAAAAATAAGTATTTATCTACAAAAATAAAACAACCAAACAGATAGCATCAACTCTTACTTTATAGGGTGAGGGTTTCTGTCGTCTTTTTTGCAATCCAACATTACCCAGATGTGTTTCCTCCTTTGCTTCTGGAATAGCATGAACATCGTGACCAAATTTTTTTCCATGCCTAGATGTTTTGGAGGCATTGCCTTTCGCTCCAGGAACAGGATGATTCCTTTCAGTTTAGTCTTCTCAACTTCATTTTTGTCTTCCTTAAACTGCACAGATGACTCTGACGTGGAAAAAGAAATAGGTGGGATATGGCACATTACATAAACACATCCAAACAAATAGATATTCAAAAGTTTGAGTCATCAAGAAGAGACTTATGGTGGTAGTTCAAGCTAGAAAGAACAAATGGAATTCTTATGTTCAAAATTTGAATAGGTTTTTATATTTTCTAAGATCACAAGCTTGCACTTCAATGAAAATTATCTGGAGAATGAAAATGCCATTTGAAAATCTTACTTGAGTCATGCCTATAATCTGGAAGAAAAAATATGTTTGGGCACAAGATACTGCTTATAAATGGCCCAAAATCTTGACCACTCAAATCTTCTAAGTTCTAACATTTCTCTGCAGGTATTGTTTAATCACATTACTCATTACTCACTTCAACTCAGATCTATAAATTATGACAGAAAGCTGAATCTGGCAAAAACAACGTAGCAACTCAGAATTACTAAATAGACAACTTGCAAACTTGGTATTATCTAGCTGTTAGCTATAGAGGTTGTCACGTGCATAGAAATAATGGAACAAGGCAACACGCTGTAAATTCAATCTAATAGCTTGGTGTTTCGTTAGATGCATTAATTGTCAGTTGTTTGGCCAAACTACAAGATAGACAATTCTTTAACAAGCCATGTATGCATCTAACAAGGCCCATTATTTAATAGTTTCTATTTAATGGTCTGTATCTTACTAGTGTCAGGAGCAGTCTCTGGCATCATCAAGGACAGATCTGCTAGAGTTTGCAGGGCATCAAAGGAAGTGTCTTCAACTACAATAAAAATAAATAAGAGTCAAACACAATTCATGACACAAGACAGAGTTTCAAAGATTAAAATAAACAGTAAGGTTAAAGTCAAAGCACACTCAAATAAATTCACAATGAGAAGCTGGGAAAAAATGATCATTTATGATTAATAGTCTAACAAGATTTTGGAAAAATTGTCTTTGAATGTTGCAAGGAAATCAATGTGGATCTGGGTGTAGATTGTACAAAATTGTTGTCTAGGAAACAGACCGAGAAAAATATTTTTCTGAGAGAAACAAGCCAACATTCAATCTCCAGATAACATAGGTACAAGAAGCATAACCATAATTAAAACAAATAAGCAATAACCAAAAGATAATGTATTCAACATCATTGGATTACCAATTACCTTTGATAAAGTAGCGTTTCAGATAAAAGTCATAACAAGGAAGGAAAAGAAAAGGAATTGAAAACAGGGAAATAATACTCTTCTTACAGGCAAAAACTATCATACCTTCAACAACACCTTTTTACTTCTTTTCCGTGAACCCTTAATCAAGGTTCTAGAAGTTTTAGCATCCGCAACCTCAGCATTGAACTTTCCCTTGAACTCACATAATTGATGTCCTTCTTCCGTCCCACTACAGGCTTCTTTTGTGTTCTTCCAAATTGTTGTTTACACTTTCCTCAACCTCTGGCTTCCTTCTAAGGTATCTTTTACCCTTCTGTTGAACTTCAACAGTATCGGTGCCTTCTATATTCCTTGAATAGTTTTTTTCTCTAGCATAATCTGCATTATCTGCTTCAGTGCTTCCTAAGCTTAATTCACAAGCATCCTCATCCACTTCACTACCATGCTTGGCACTAGTAGTTTCTGAATCAGCATTCTGAAGGAAGAAATCAATTAACATCAATATGTACGAGAGTAGCGAGGAAGCATTGGGAACATCAAATAAAAATATATTACCATCCTATCACTGTTGATGGCAGGTGATGGTGTCTCTGCTTTTCTATTTGGTGTCCGAGAACTTGGGGAGAGCCACCTCTTTGTGATGCTTCAGTCAATGCTAGTGCTACCTCATGAGCAACATCATCATCAACAGAATCTGCCTTTAGTTTCATTCCTTGCCGAATAGGTGAAAAACCTTTCCCCTTTGCTTTTGTCATGAGAAAAAGAAATAGGAACACGGGGAGTCCTTTTTCCAACAGCACGGGGCCTACTTCTGAATTGATTGAAGAAAACAAGAAAAGACTACTAGTGAGAAACAAGTACAGCAGTCTATGTTAAGAGCTTAAATTTCAAAGCATCATATCCATTGCCGAAAAAATAGACCTTTATTACACTAGCCTTATTTCTTCTTCTAAGATCCAAAATGCAAATACGGCCTCAACAATGACATAGGAAGACTAGGAAGAGAGTGAGAGAGATCTTACCAGAACGTCTCCTCTTTAACAATGACATGCAACTTGATGCAGATGAATGAAATTTCAATAGATCTAGAAGCGGCTTTTCTAAACTTTTAGAAGGTTGGTCTCGAAGTTTTCCCCTGCTACGCTTCTGAGGTTTCAGAGAAACTCCCATGCCCTCATTGCTTTCTTGTTCACTGTCACTTCCTCCCTGCCATCTCACAATCCAGTAACTTCAGTTCCATAAAAGCCATACCAAAAATATTTTACTTTAAAAATATTATATTTCCCAACTTCAATTCCATAATCGGTTGCATTTCCTAGATGCATCCATTCTCCATTAATAGAATCCAAACACCAGATCATAAGTACAATCCAGTCAACTAAAGAGCTGGACAAGTATACCTTTGGGCAATAAGAAAATATACCAATGTCACAAAGGTGACATACAGAGGACTAAATAATAAAAGTTGCAGAGTATAAGTCCAAATCTAGTCAAAATACTCAGGTCCATGCAAATTATAAATAATCACACAAGAATAAATTAGACACTCACCATAACAGAATAATGATCAGTCATCATTGCTATCAGTCCAACCACCGAAGCTGTGCCCTCAGGAAGTGATAAGTAGGCCTGAAAATGGTATAATTTCTGTTCTGAGTTTAACATAAAAACATCCAAGCACCTTCATGATATTGTCAGTCACACATGATTAAGATGAAAATAGCATTCCTTCATTAGTAGATAACTAATATTTAAGAAAAAAAAAGTGTCAAATATGACGTGTAATTTCAGTATTTAAGTCAGAAGAGAAAGCTTATTGATCGCTAGATGGCAACATGGAAAAGTTAATGCAACTCAAATGTCTTGTACTTGAAAGCTAAGAAGGGAAAGAAAAAAATATTGTTGAAAAGAGTACAGGAATAAGGCAAAGAAGTACCACGAAATAAAGAAAAATATAGTATTATGATACTAAAACCACCTTACCCTGTTCATAGTGTAAAGTGCCTCAACCATTTCCATGGATCGATTGTGTACATAGTAGCAACCTAGAAAACCAAAAGAAGCAAAAGCGGAAATGGTAAAACCACAACAACCAAAAGCCAGATATCCCAACTACATGACCATAAAAGAAACTATATTAAAGTAGATTTTTTAATTTTATAAATATATATAAAAATTAGAGTAGCAATACCTAGAACGTGTGCCATCTAACCAAAGTTTAATCACAAGTCAACAAACAATAAAGATACTCAGTAAACTATCACAACAACCAAAAGCCAGATATCACAACTACATGACCATAAAATAAACTATATTAAGTAGATTTTTAATTTTATATATATATATAGAAAATTAGAGTAGCATACCTAGAACGTGTGCCATCTAAACAAAGTTTAATCACAAGTCAGCAAACAATAAAGATACTCAGTAAACTATCACAACTAACCTTCTTCCAATCTTTTCCATACTTACGATATGCTTCATAGAAACGCTCAAGCTCTTCCTTGGTCCATTGAGGCCCCAACATGTCAGATAAGTTCCTTTTTCGCACATAAGACATTAGCATTATAAAAAAAAATTATACCAGATTAAATTTTCACAGGTCTTTTTTATGAAGTGTAGAAGATATCAAAAAATATTAAAGAAATTTATTGACATGCAAAGGAAGCCTCTTCCTTTTATTTTACCATTGACACTTGGTTAGTGTTATGGTTATTCTCTGATTTTCTATATCCCATCTAGCAATGGTGTAACAGATCTATAGACACTAGACAAAGGAAATTTAATTGCAAACCTCAAGTGGCAACTCTTAAATTTCCGGTAAGTGGTTGATTCTTTTACGAACAATACTTCATAGTTCACACTTGATTATCTTAACACAACACTTAGTCAAACTCTCTTGTACTCAACACTAATTAAAGTTTGATACCTTGCTACCAAATGAGTTAAATCTAAACACATAAAGGTGGAAACTCATCAAGGTCGACCAGGAATAAATAAAAATCCAAAACTGATTAAACACAATCTCAAAGAAACAACTCCAAGAACAGTAAATAATAAAATGTAATCAAAGAAAAAGAAGAATGAGCAAAAAATCTTAACCCATTTAACCTAACGAAATGAAAGAACAGAAAATAAAGAGATGAATGCATCAAAAAAAATATTGAAAACTAATCAAGAACTCACCCGTTTCCCACTTCTAGAACTAGTATCTCCATCTTTACTAGAAGCACTTCATTAACATAAGAAAACTTCTTATTTACACTTTTAGATTTCCTAGACGGAGCCATGTGGGGCTTCCTCAACTACCTGTAACATAGTAAAACAAAACAACTATTACTGAATCAATTTCCAGAATCAAGAAACGTAGTTCATGTCAATCATTTTTCTCCATAAAAATAAAGAATAAAAAGGAAAGATCTTAAATAAAATATTCAATATGAATTTCAAATTAATCACAAAAATTTCATTTCTAGCTATAAAAAAAGCTCAGGAAAAAAATCAAGCTTTGTCAAAAACGAAGAATCATAATCTACGAAGTCAAAATCAATAAACAATAAATTACAGAAGAATAAAGTTCCAGAGATCAGGTCAGCTATGTTTACTTATCAAAGCACCA